>NC_080390.1:48846453-49083204 GCF_028751815.1 Salvia miltiorrhiza | reverse complement strand
AGCCGTTCTTTCGGGCACCGGGAACCTACCGGACGGGGCCGCCACAGGAGGGGCCTAATAATAAGTTGTGCGAATATCACAATTCCTTCGGGCATTACACGAAATATTGTGGACATCTTAAACACCAGTTGGAATTACTGGTGCGTCAGGGATGTCTCGACCACTTCATTGACAGAGGAAATGAGGGCCAGAGGAGGACTGATCAGAGAGATCAGCGGGATCAGAGGGATCAGAGGGATCAGCGAGATCAGAGAGATCAAAGAAATAACCGGGATCAGCGACAAGAGCAGGGGAACAACAGAGATCGCAGGCTTGATGACAATCGGGATAATCGCAGAGAGGGGGCAGACAGGCAAGCTCCTCCTCCCCCCCCATACAGGAGGGAAGTTCACATGATTTGCGGAGAGAATGGGATGCCCACATCAAATCGGGCCAAAAAACAAGTCGTCAAAGCAGTCAAAACAGGGTATTATCCTAAAAGGGTCATGGAAATCACGAAGGCAGCAGAAGAGCCTGCGATCACTTTTGGAGCAGAAGATATACGCACATTGATGTACCCGCATGATGATGCGCTGGTCATTACGGCAGACATTGCCGGCTGCATTATTCACCGTATTTTCGTAGATTCGGGCAGCGTTGTAAACATCTTGTATAAGGAATGTCTTCAAAATATGGGAATCAACGCTCATATTGAGCCAACAATTGCCCCTCTGTTTGGGTTCGGGGGAGAAATGGTCATGCCTCTAGGATATGTAGAGCTGCCATTGATTCTTGGCAGTGCAGTTGCGGGCAACAAAACAAGGATGGTACGGTTCTTAGTGGTGGATATGCCTAAACCCTCGTACAATGTCATACTCGGCCGGCCTGCCTTGACGGCGTTCAGGGCGGTTATCTATTTGTTTCACCTAAAAATGAAGTTTCCAATCGAGGGTGGAGGAGTGGGAGAAGTTTGCGGCGATCAAACAACATCAAAAGCATGCCACGTACAAATGCTCACACAGTCAGCAGGACAGAAAAGGGAAAGACGGACAGAGGGGTCGGACGCCCGGAAGAGGGGGAAAATGGGCGAGGTGCACGCCCCAGCCGAAGAGCGCCAAGAGTTGGCGGATTTGTTAAAAGACAGAGACTCCACGGAGAAAACCGCGCTGGTGTCCACTAGCGATGTTTGCAATATGATCGAATTATTTCCAGGGAAAGAGGGTTTCCAGACAAAGGTTGGATCTACCATGAGTGATCAAATCAGAGAAGAGCTCATTGGTTGTCTTCGGCGAAATGCGGATGTGTTCGCGTTTAACACCGCAGACTTAAAAGGAATTGATAGAGAATTAGCAGAGCATTGCCTCAATGTGGATCCTAAGGTTAAGCCGGTGAAACAGCGGACAAGGAATTTTGGGGCTGAAAAGGACACTGCAATCAGAGAGCAGGTTTATGAGTTACTGAAAGCCGGGCATATTGAGGAGGTGCAATATCCAGAGTGGATCTCAAACGCGGTGATGGTACCCAAGAAAACAAACACTTGGAGGATGTGTGTGGATTTCAGAGATCTAAATGCTGTCTGCCCAAAGGACCACTATCCTCTGCCGAGGATCGATCAACTGGTGGATACCACTTCAGGGTGTGCTTTATTGTCCATGATGGACGCATATCAGGGATACCATCAGGTCAAGATGAATAAGGGAGACATCGCCAAAACAACATTTGCCGTCTGTTGCGGAGTATATGGATGGAGAAGTATGCCTTTCGGCTTAAAAAATGCGGGAGCTACATATCAGCAGATGATGGAGAAAATTTTCAAAGAGCAATTGTCAAAGAACATTTCAGTTTACGTGGATGATATGCTTGTGCGGAGTGTCAGGGCAGAAGATCATGTTTCCGATCTGGAAGAAATCTTCATGGTGGTCAGAGAGCATCGGCTTATGCTGAACCCAGCGAAATGCACCTTTGGGGTCACAACGGGGAAGTTTTTGGGATATAAGGTCACGCCTGCAGGGATTGAGGTTAATGCAGAAAAGGTCAAAGCTATTATGGACATGACGCCACCCAGGGGAATCAAAGAAGTACAGACTCTGAATGGACGCATCACTGCTTTGAGCAGATTCATATCACGCTCGGCAGAACGCAGCATGCCGTTTTTCAAAGTTTTAAGGAAGGGAACTAAGTTTTTATGGACAGAGGAATGCAGAGCGGCGTTTGAGGATCTTAAAATCTATCTAGCCAAGTTACCGACTCTGACCAAGCCGGTGCCGGGTGAGACCTTGTATCTGTATATAGCGGTGGGGGAGGATGCGATCAGCTCTGTGCTTATCAGAGAAGAGGGAAGCCACCAGAAGCCCATCTATTTTGTCAGCAGAATCATACAAGGGCCTGAGCAGAATTACACAGAGATTGAGAAGGCTGCTCTGGCAGTCATAGGTCACGGCCAGAAAGTTGAGGCCCTATTTCCTTTCACACCGAGTGATAGTACGCACGTCTCTTCCCTTCAAACAAGTTTTGGGGCGCCCGGATTTGTCGGGAAGAATGGTCAAATGGGCCTGTGGAATTAGGGGAGTATGATGTAGACTATGAGCCGAGAACAGACGATCAAAGCGCAAGCATTGGCAGACTTCATACAAGAAACAACTCGCCGTCCTATACCAGAGTTTTGGGTGGCCTTTGTGGATGGGATCCGTGACGAAAGAGGGATGTGGGATCGGGGTTTATATCACTTCACCAGGGTATGGGACATACCAGTTCGCCATCAAATTCACTTGTCGGCTTATCCTAACAATGAAGCGGAATATGAGGCCGTGGTCAGAGGGGCTCACATCTTGTCAGAAGCTTAAAGCCGAGTGTGTCATCATAAAGACAGACTCCCAGTTGGTTGCACAACAGTTCTCGGGAAGTTATAATATCAAGGATCAGAGGATGAAGGCGTACCATACCAAAATTAGCGAAATGAAAGAAAAGTTCATGGAATTTAAGCTCGAGCAGATTTCTCGGGAGGAGAACACGAAGGCCGACTTACTGGCGCACATGGCTAGCGCAGTAGAGCAAACTTGGAGCGACGAGATTATTTTACTATGTGATACCAGAGAGATGGAAACTTCGCAGGTGTTCTCGGTAGAGATCAGAGATGATTGGCGGGCTCCGATTATACACTTTCTGAAGACAGGGGAGCGGCTGAGCAGAGAATCCAATCAGAGGGCTCGCTATGAGAACTACTAGCTTAATCAACGATCAACTCTTCAAACGATCTTTCACTCAACCTTTGCTAAAATGTTTATCTCCAGAGGAAGCTAATTTTGCTCTGCAAGAAATTCATGCAGGTTGCTGTGGTGGGCATACGGGATTTCGGGATCTTGTGCGCAAAATTATCCGGGCCGGGTTCTATTGGCCTCACATCAACAAGGAGGCCAGAGAGTTCGTCCGCAAGTGCGAAGCTTGCCAGAGACACGCTGGGCGAATCAACGTACCAGAGGAGCCTATGGGTGTCATGTACGCGGCATGTCCTGTTTGACAAATGGGGCATTGATATAGTCGGGAAAGTTGCCTACAGCACCGGGAGGAAAATGCTTTCTTATCGTGGCAGTAGATTATTTTTCTAAATGGGTCGAGGCCGAGGCTGTGGGCAAGATTGATGAAGTTACAGTGGAGCGTTTTATTTGGAGAAACATCTGTTGCAGATTCGGGGTACCGAGAATCATTGTATCTGATAACGGGACTCAGTTCACAGGGCAGAGGATCGCGGATTTCTGCAACCGAATGGATATTACTCAGCGCTTCGTCTCAGTGGCGCACCCACAAGCAAATGGTCAGGTGGAATTAGCCAATAGAACAATCTGCGAAGGGATTAAGAAGAGATTGAACCAGAGCAGAGGGAAATGGGTGGAGGAGTTAGACACTGTTCTCTGGGCCTACCGAACTAGCCCGAAGACAGCAACAGGGGAGGCCCCTTTCACGCTGGTATACGGATCCAATGCGGTAATACCAGCAGAGGCCAGATTGGAGTCATACCGTATCATCACCTATGATACAGAACGTAACGCCGATCTCCGGAGAACAGAGCTTGATCTTGCGGAAGCGCAGCGGGAGGAAGCTCAAATCAGAGCAGCAAAGTATAAAAGCGTCATCAAAGCAGGGTACGACAAAAGGGTCAGAGCAAGGAAGCTGGTCAAGGGCGATCTGATATTGAAAAGAGCAGACGCATTAAAGGCAGTGGGCAAGTTTGAAGCAAATTAGGGAAGGACCATTCATCAGTACAGAGGTCTTAGGGTGGCGGAGCGTACACATTGTCGGATTCAGACGGCAGAACTCTCCCCAGGCCATGGAATATAAACACACTCAAAAAGTTCTATGTATAACTGCTGCTTAGCAGGAATGATCACTTGTAGACCGGATACTCTTTTTCCCCACAGGGGTTTTAACGAGGTCCGGGGCCATGATATCAATAAAACAGATATGTGGTTCTAGGGAATTCCCTGGTGTTGTGTTTGTTTATTTCAATTATTGCTTTCTTACATTACATATGCTAGCTAACATGTTCATGCAGAGCATTGCACATGTCACCTAGAGGGGGGAGTAGGGGTGGATACCCGTAAGTCCCCAATTTTCAAATTCAAAATACAAACTGCTTCTTAGCAGGATAAGGGAGAAACAAATACAAAAACTGCTTCTTAGCAGGTCAAAGGGAAAGCAAAACATCAAGAGCTGACGACTTCGCCTCTATATGTCAACACTTCAAGCTTTTCTCCTCCATCGGGGGATACTCACGCCAGATCTACCTCAGATCCACACCGGATCTACCCCACACCTGCAGGATATCAAGAAAGACAACAAGTCAAAATGCCAAAAAGATAGAATACAGAGGAAAAGACCAACCAACGTCCAGATCTCGGGAAATCGGTAATAATGCTCTCAAGTAGGGGAAGTCCACTCTTTACAACCACAAAGCTAGAGGCCTGCGCCGGAAACACAGAGGGAAAAGCAAAACCTTCAAGGATACTCGCTCCCTCGATTGAGAGCTTTACAACCAAGATGGGGAAAGATACAGGAAATGAGAGACAAGGGACGGCAGATCTAGGGTCTGAGTCAGAAAAGGGCAACGAGGGAGCCCCCTGTAAGAATCTTGGAGATAAAACCCTCAGGCGGGGGGGAGTCCTGTTTTTCAGTCACCAACGGGCGCCGGCGTACTTTCGCAAAAGGACTCACTCCCCCGACTGAGGGCGTTACAACCAAGATAAGAAGGCATTTTGAACCAAAAGGACGAGAGATCTAGGGTTGGAGAGGAGAACAGTCGAGGGCGGCGGAAAGAAAATAAGGGATTATGAGCTAGGTCATGAAGGATGGAGGGGTATATATAGAGACGGTACTGGGCTTAAGAAAAGGGCTAAGAGGTAACGGGCCCGCGCGAACTCATGGGCCGGAGAAGGGAGTAGGAAGTAATTGGGCCAACATGTTCATAACAGAGTATTGCACATGTCACCAGAGGGGGGAGTAGGGTGTATACCCGTAATCCCCAATTTTCAAATTCAAAAATGACTTCTCAACAAGTAAAGGGAAAAGCAGACGGAGCACGCTCCACCAGAACAGAGGGAAGCGCTCGTAAGCCGCGAAAGTCGGTTGTGCCATCCGGGCCTTCCATGCTCCGCGCAGATGGAGGGATACTACTTAATCGTAAGCCGCGAAAGTTGGTCGTGCCAACCGGGCCTTCCATGCTCCGCGCAGAGGTGGCACATAATCGTAAGCCGCGAAAGTTGGTTACACCCCCCGGGTCCTCCATGCTCCGCGCAGAGGTTGTCCTTAACCGTAAGCCATGAAAGCTGGTCGCACCCCCCGGGTTTTCCACGCTCCGTGCAGGGTGTTCTTTCAATCGTAAGCCGCGAAAGTTGGTCGTGCCAACCGGGCCTTCCATGCTCCGCGCAGAGATGGCACATAATCGTAAGCCGCGAAAGTTGGTTACACCCCCCGGGTCCTCCATGCTCCGCGCAGAGGTTGTCCTTAACCGTAAGCCACGAAAGCTGGTCGCACCCCCCGGGTTTTCCACGCTCCGTGCAGGGTGTTTCTTTCAATCGTAAGCCGCGAAAGTTGGTCGTGCCAACCCGGGCCTTCCATGCTCCGCGCAGAGGTGGCACATAATCGTAAGCCGCGAAAGTTGGTTACACCCCCCGGGTCCTCCATGCTCCGCGCAGAGGTTGTCCTTAACCGTAAGTCACGAAAGCTGGTCACACCCCCCGGGTTTTCCATGCTCCGTGCAGGGTGTTCTTTCAATCGTAAGCCGCGAAAGTTGGTCGTGCCATCCGGGCCTTCCATGCTCCGCGCAGAGGTGGCACATAATCGTAAGCCGCGAAAGTTGGTTACACCCCCCGGGTCCTCCATGCTCCGCGTAGAGGTTGTCCTTAACCGTAAGTCACGAAAGCTGGTCGCACCCCCTGGGTTTTCCATGCTCCGTGCAGGGTGTTCTTTCAATCGTAAGCCGCGAAAGTTGGTCGTGCCATCCGGGCCTTCCATGCTCCGCGCAGAGGTTGCACATAATCGTAAGCCACGAAAGTTGGTTGCACCCCTCCTGGGTCCTCCATGCTCCGTGCAGAGGTTGCACTTAACCGTAAGCCACGGAAGTTGGTCGCACCCCCCGGGTTTTCCATGCTCCGTGCAGGGGGTTACTATTTAATCGTAAGCCGTGAAAGTTGGTCGTGCCACCCGGGCCTTCCATGCTCCACGCAGAGGGTTACTATTTAATCGTAAGCCGTGAAAGTTGGTCGTGCCACCCGGGCCTTCCATGCTCCACGCAGAGGGTTACTATTTAATCGTAAGCCGTGAAAGTTGGTCGTGCCACCCGGGCCTTCCATGCTCCACGCAGAGGGTTATTATTTAATCGTAAGCCGCGAAAGTTGGTTGCACCCCCCGGGTCCTCCATGCTCCGCGCAGAGTGCTCAAGCCTGGATGGGAAGCAGCTCGGATGGGAAGCAGCTTGGATAGGAAGTGCGAAATCATTGACAAAGAACTTAACCAAATCCTCGGAAGAGGAGGCGGTGAAATCCCTATCGTAAAGGTTAATCTAATCCTCGTCAGAGGAGGCGGTGAAGCTTTTACCAGAAGGGTCATCAAAATCCTCGCCAGAGGAGTCTGCGAAATCCTCGTCAGAGGAGTCCGCCAAACTCCTGTCAGAAGAGTCATCAAAGTCCTCGCCAGAGGAGTTTGCGAAATATTCGTCAGAGGAGTCCGCCAAACTCTTGCTAGAAGAATCAACCAAATCCTCGTCAGAGGAGGCGGTGAAATCCTTTCCAAAGGAATCTACCAAATCCTCGTCAGAGGAGGCGGTGAAATCCTTTCCAGAAGTGTCAACCGAAGTTCTCGTCAGAAGAATCAACAGAACCCCCACAGCGGAAATCAGAGAAATCTCGAAGGAGAAAATCAAAGAAACACCGACAGCAAGCATGATGAGCTAAACCAAGCCAAGCACAGATTCAACATGAACGAGAAAGCAACAAAAACAACACAAAGAACAAAGGAAAAAAAAGCGACATAAGCGGAAAAGAAGTTCATAAAAAACGTGCCAAGGAGGCACAGCTGTACACCAAAAATCGGAGGTAAAGTATTCAGTCTGTACAAAATAAAGAGTTACAAAAATTATTATCAAATTAGGTAGGAGGGATGGAGGCATCTTCAGGAGAAGTAGATGAAGCAGGAGCAGAGGCAGAGGATACTGGAGGAGGAACACCACTGGCAGGGATCTGGCTAGCAGAGGTTCCCTCTGTAAACACAGGCAGCATGCCGATCTCTTTCACTTTGGGAAGACGAGCTCCCAAATCCAACAGCTTCGCAGCTTCCTGCACATATAAAGTCTCATCCCTATACAGATCAAACAGCTGATCCACCGCAGCAGAGGAGGAGGCAGAATCGGAGAAAGCTGAAGGCGCTAAATCAGAGGGCAGGGGAGGTTCCATGCTGAACTGAGAAAATGACCGGGTGCCCTTGCCAGTAGGATCCCGCAGCCGGTTCACAAAGCGTACCAGGGAAGCAGAGAAAGCAGGCATATACAGGGGAGCAGAGGGCAATGAGTCAAATCCAATCCCAAGAGTAAAATAGGGAATGGCCTTCTCCAGCACTGGATACCACCACTCTGGTTTCCCTGGAGAATTTGCAGGGATCCCCATCAGTTCATTTATTTCCTCATCCTTAAGGTTATCCATCAGGGTTCGGAAATTCAAGGAAGCGAGTTGCTCCGGGGTGGCTCCCGCCATCTCTAGTGCCTTGGTAGCAGTACGCTCTATCACGTAAGCAAAAAGGGGCCCAAAATCCTCTAGGTATTCAGGAGTCTTTTTAAAAGCCTCCAGAGTGCCCTCTAGCATCACTCCTAGGAAGTGTTGACCCTGCGGAGACAAGAAATATTCCAGGCGTTGATCTCGTGCCCCCAAGACATAGGCACGATTTTGAGCCTCTATAAGTGTCTTCTTCCAACCACGCCTGGTCTCCTTGTAAGCTTTTTCATATCCCGCCTTGAACCTGGCAAGGCTCTCATGACCTTCCTTGGTCGTCCTGGTCAATTCAGAAACCAGGGAGGACTTCTCCACTTCCGATTGGGCCAGCTGAGCCTTCAACTCAGCAATTTCTGCCTCAGCCTTACTCAGACGTTCCACCACTCCAGCGACATCATCATCGCGCTTGGCGACGTCCGCTTGCTCCTCCTCTCTCTCTTTCTCTGACATGTCATAGTCGTGGATACACTTAACAGCTCCCCACATCCGAGCCTCCACCTGCAAGAAAACAAAATGGGTTCCGACAGAACAACAAAAAGGTTAGTAACTTCGTTTTTCTTTCTATGATAAAGGTATAAGAGACAAGGTACCTGAAGAGCCAACTGGCACAACTGAGTAGCTAAAACCCCCCGGGGCAATTTCTCCACTTTCTCCTGGTATTTTGAGTGGACACGAGCTAGCAAGGCATCAATTAGCCTTTGACCCGACAGACTCGAAATCGGCCCAGGGACAACATCCTCGGGTTCATCAGCAGAGGGCACCACAGCTTTCCCATTGCCCTTTCCCCCGGCAGAAGCGGGAACCTTCGAACCACCAGCAGACCTCTTTGCTGGCCCCTTGCCCTTCTCCACTGCAGAGGAGAGGACCTTCGAGTCACCAACAGACTTCTTTGCTGGCTCCTGGGACTTGCCGGCCTTCCTCAGGCCCTCCTGTTTTTCCTTCTCACCCACAGAGATCAGAGAGCCCCTTTTCCTTTTCTTCGAAAGCTCTGCAAGGGTGACACCGGGGGCCGAGTCGGGTGAAGGAATTTCATCAGTAATATCTACAATCTGGATATCTTCTTCACACATGCCAGATGCATCACCAGTACTGGGACGTTTGCTCCTACGAACAAGAGCGCCCGCATCAATCTCCTCTGCATCAAATGGGCGTGAGACCTCCACATTTCCTTCTGAGATTTCTACTACAGAGGGAATGGCGATCAGCTCGACCCCAGTCGGCTGTTCTGATAGGGACGTCCTGGAAACAGCACCCCCGAGCCATGTTCCCCACTGGGAGTAGGAGCAGTAATATCAGGCAATTTGCCCCCGCACTTGATTCTCCAAGACATGTCTGCAAAATCAAAATGCTATACCATTAACATCAGGGTAACAGAAGTTAACATATTTTTCTAACTCATATTTTTTACCTATTGATTTCTGTGGATATAGGGGAAACAGGCCATTGTGAGCCAGAGCCGAATTGTTCTCAGCCAGGTATTTACAGTCTAAAGGCTGAACTTTGTTCATCATATTAAGATGAGCTATAACCCCCAAATCAAAGGTGGAAGGGGCACCGGGAGAGGCCGGTTTATAGGAGGTACGAGGGTTATGCCATTGCAGCTCCGAAACGAAATACTCGCGCCAAGAACCCGAAAGAGTACGCACATAATAGTATTGGAACAAGAAATTTTTGTCATGAGAGTTTAGGGAGGAAAGAAAGGTGGTGAGATACTTCTTAAGACTAGCAAAACTATACAGAGGGCTGTTCTGCATACGAAGCGACTGGGTCTGAAAGAATAACTTGGCAGTATCTCCAACACCATGGAAGCGGCAAAGAATGTGAAAAGCGTACAATCTCCGGATGGCAGAGGGAGTAAGCTGGTAAAAGGGAATACGGTAGTAATTGCAAACTTCGGCCAAGAAAGGAGGAGGAGGAAGTCTTAAACCAGCATCTATCTGGGCTTTCCAGATAGCCACTGTCTTATGGTCATAGAGCTTTTCCGGAGGGGTCGAGTCTTTGGAAAAGGCGATAAATTGTAAACCTAGGGAGCAACGACACTTGCGTCGCATTTTATCCATCTCCGCGACACTGAGGCGTGATTCAGGAATACACTTGGGGGGTTGGGGTGTCTTCTTACCCCTTTTCTTAGACTGAGAAGAACTGGGGACAGTTTGGGAATCATAAGAGGCAGAGGGGGAAGGGAGGCTCTCGAGATCCTGGAGTTGGGGGGAGGAAGATGAAGAAGCTTGGGGGAAGGTGAATGCGAGAGCTGAGGAGCGGAAGTAGAGGCCATTATCAGAAATACCAATCCTAGGGTTTTCTAACACGCTCAATCAGAGCACCAACAAACTTCAAAACTACTTACACTGATCACAAATAATGGGGAAGAAAAAGGATACGCAAATTACCTAGGGCAGAGAAAAATGGACGGTAAAAACCGGAGCGGAGGTATCGCGGGAAATACGCCGGAACAGGGAGAGAATCGCCGGAATTTGCAGATAGAAGAATTTGAGAAAACTGGAGAAGAAGAATAGTGAAAAATGGGAGTTCGAATCGACTAAGTAAAAATATACGCGGGCAACTACCAACATGCGGGATGAACAACACGTGGCATACGGAAATAAATCGACGGCTAAAAATCCCTACGGAAAGGCGAAAAGACGCAAAGGCTAAAAAGTAACCTCGGGGTACGGGAAAAAGCACTGTAGATCGGGCAGGCATTTAATGCAGGTGACGTCAACCATGCGGGCGAATCCTCTGACTAGTTGCACTATTCCAGAAGTGAACTAGCCAGACCAGGGGGGGAGTGACAAAAACACCAGAGAGCAACTTACAGGACTTACCTTTATTTTCGTAAAATATTAGAGTGTTTATATCTTCATGACTTGCAGGGATCAGGGAAAACATCATAGCACCAGCTTTAACAATACTACAATGGTTGAACACGAAGAATACCCGGTTCAACCAGACTAGAGGGGGGAGTGGTTGATGAGGAGTAATATGTGCAGAGTAGGGAAAGAATACAAATCAGAGGAATCGACCCCACTGGCGGGACGAATATGGCAGAAGAGATACACTCACCAGAGAAGTCAATTCCATCAGAGAGGTCACCCTTATCAGAGAAGTCACCATCATCAGAGAAGTCATCCCCCTCAGAGAAGTCACCATCGCCAGAGAAGTCCTCCACGCCAGAGAAGTCATCCACGTCAGAGAAGTCCTCCACGCCAGAGAAGTCATCCACGTCAGAGAAGTCCTCCACGCCAGGGAAGTCATCCGTGCCAGAGAGATCGCCTCTTTCAGAAGGATCGCCAAAGACGCGGAGGATTTTCCCGCGTGAAGATGAAATTCCTGATATACCCTTCAATCACGTCAAACGCATGCACTAGCATCGATTTTACCTTTTTACCCTCAATTGTAATCTATAAATAGGCCTCGTGCTCGTGTATTACATTTTTTACGCTATCATTTGCTCTTGAATACTACAGTTATATTTTGCTCTCGTGCTCGATTCTCCGATTGTTACTTCATCCTTTCCGATCAACTTTACTAGGTATAGTTTACGCCTTTCATTCCGTAGTTTAGGTGTTGGTTTCGTTAAAAACCAAATTACCTGGATAAAAATTATTATAAACAAATGTAATAATTAGGAACATGGGTCAAACCCACGCGGGTCAGGGTTTCGGGTCAGGAGGGCGGGTTTGGAGCCGGTCGACCCATCGCACGCCTGTGCGACGGTCGCACCCAATAATCCGCGTGATAAATATTCAGGAAATAATCATGATCTCAATGTCTATATCAAAATTTAGCCAATAATGTAATAATTGGATTATTTTTAGAATACATAAAAAATCTCTTTTGTGCTACCAACAATATTAATTTTACTAAGATAAATTAGTAATTCATAATAATATTTAAATTACAAGCTCGAACCATTAGTTATAAAAAAATAATTTCGCAATTCATCGAACAATAAAAACACAGAAGGAAATGTGAGTGATTGTGATGATACGCGAAATCAAAAACTTCATCTAAAAAATAAAATGAATTTGGTAGCGGCAGTTCTATGAAAATATGTTTTGCTTATACTAATCGCCCACAAGAGTAGAAAAAAATATCCAATGAATATGGATCACGAAAAATGTTTTATTGCAGCCCTTTGCATTTTAGCATTCATCATATTCCAATTTCGTCAAAATGGTAAACAGAATACATATTTTCTGTTACTTGATTAATTTGAAGAAATGCTACTGAATTAATTATGATCGAGAGTAATTTTGCCACTTTTAAGAAATAATAATAATAATAATAATAATAATAATAATAATAATAATAATAATAATAATAATAATAATAATAATAATAATAATAATAATAATAATAATAATAATAATAATAATAATAATAATAATAATAATAAACGATTCAGTGAGGAAGTGGTCTCCTGTGCACCTGAGTGCAAAATGACACTAACACTAACACTATCTTGAAATGACATTAATACTATTTTATTTTACAAATGATAATATCATGTTATATAAATAACATTATCGCGAAATGACACTAACACTATATTGAAATGACACTAATATTAAATGACATTATTATGTTATCGAAATGATACTGTACACCCGGGTGCACCGTGCACCCGAGTGCACAGGAAAATTTGTGTTCAGTGATAATACCAGGAAATAAAGTAGTCCTCAAAATTCAACTCCGAGTTTGAATTATAAAAAAAAAAAAAATGAAATACCTCGAATTTCCGAACTTGGGAAAAAGAGAGTGTTGAATTTGCAAAATGTTAGAATGTCTATTTTTAAACCCCCTAAGAAACAGTCTAGTTTTAACGAGGGGAAAAAAATAAAGTTCAACCTCCCGATACAGTAGCATTAATAATGCCCTATACGATCCACCCGACTCGAGTAAGGGTGAGATCGTGTAGGGCGATGCAACGTCGCCTTACTCGAGAGCTACACGTTCTATCGTGTATGCCCGATATGCTTCAAAATTAGGTGCGTGTTCTATACGCGCCATATTTAAAAAAAAAATCAAAATTTAAAACTAACGACTAGTAGCCGATTTTGCAATTACTTTTCCTTTTTTTTTGTTGCCAACGACTATTTTAGCCGTTTGATTTATATATAATATATACATATATATATATATATATTTTCCTATCTATAAATACCCCTAAATTCTTTCTTCATTCACACAACAACAATTCTTCTCTTTCACTCTTCCAATATTTCCTTCTTTTTTCTTCAAAAAATGGCGGAACCCCAACACGATTCTTCGTCTGATTCATCCGACGGTGTAGCTTACGCGATCATGGATGAGATAGAGTTGCAGAAACAATTGCTTGCTCAAATCTACACCCAACCGGCGCCGGAGCCGAGATGTGTTAAACGTCCCTGATCTTACGTCCACCGTGATCGTGAGGATGCCCATCTACGTCTTATGCAAGACTACTTCAACGACAATCCGACGTACGGACCTACATTTTTCCGACGTCGTTTTCGAATGCAGAAGGAGCTGTTCTTGCGCATCGTCGAGGCTGTTCAAGGTAAAAATACTTACTTCCATATGACAACCGATGCAATAGGTCGGGACTATCTCTCCCCTTTGCAGACACCAACGCCGCCGACAACAAACATACGATAAACTAAACTAGCGTCTTGCCCCGAAGGGCTTAACAAAACGGAAAATTGTAGCTAAGGATTGGTGTGGTTCTCCTCTCAAATACGGTCTGATCTTCTTTTTGTGTGTCTCTCAATTCGTGTGTATGCAGCTGGTATTTATAGGGGGAGTTGGAATAGGCTGCAAGTGTTGGGCTGTGTAGAGTCTTTTACTTGGTAGACTGTCCAGGTTCATCTCGCCTAAACTCTAGCTTTGCATGAACTCTGCCTGAAGCTATCTCGCCTAGATCCGTCCTTATCAGAAAAGGTTTCAAGTATATCATCATCTTCCAGATCTTAAGGGATAAACGTTCACCCTTATCCATTCTTGATTCGGACTATCTGCCACGTCAGCATCTTGACCAAACACGTCTTGCCCAGAGTCCTTCCTTGCGTGGACTCTTCCATCCTTATCTTCTCCAGATGCCACGTCATCATCTTATCTGCCACGTCATCATCTTGCCCAAGATGTCGCTCAATCTTCCTGCTCAGTGGATCTTATCTACCACGTCATCATCTTATCCGCCACGTCATCATCTTGCCCAAGATGTCGGTCAATCAACATGCTCATATCATTTCTTTCTGCCTTGACCTCTTCTTGCCCTAGATGCTTCTCATGATGAAAGCTTGATTTTGAGCGGTAGTTAGGCTAACTCTTGGTCAACGGCAAATAGCCTAAGCTGCAATACTCTCTCCCAGAAATTAACTCCATCTTGCCCAACACCAGCGAAGCTACTGCGCTGAGTGGTACTGTCTGTTCTGACCATGACATCTGGTCAAGAGGTTGGCATATGTATGTCTCTGCATTGAAGTTTATCCATATCGCAAGACTCTAATAAACATGGCCAGACTCCAGCTCATTCCCAGATCTCAAATAAGTGCTTCATTGTGCCCATTCCAGCCTCTTCGAACTCTGCCTCATCAGTGTGTCCTCCCAAACACAAAATAACACAAAACAAAGAAAAACAACTCGATATAGACCTAGACACGGCACAAAAAAGAGCACAAAACTTGAGCTCGTCAACATCATATATTGTTATTGAGATCTTTAATTTTATAAATCGCATACAAATCAAGGTTCGATTTGTTCATATTCCCTTTAACTTTAAATTATTAATAAAAAGAACAAATCGGACTTTGATTTTTAAGCGATTTATAAAATTAATGATATCAATAACAATATGATGTATTATAATAAAAATACATGCCTAAAATAAAAAAGACAATGCTAATGAGGGTTAAATGTGAGTGGTGCGCATATAAGATGCCCACATAAGGTATGTAAATATGTAACTAGGGATGTGAAAAAAGCCCGAAATCGACGGGTCGACCCGAATAGACCGATAAAAAGGTGGGTTAGAGCTGAAAATTTTTAGCCCGAATGGTCCGAACCAAAAATAGCCCTGGCCCGATAGGGTTGGCCCGAAAATCGAGTGGGTAGGCCCGATTAACTGAACACGTTCTTAATAATTGATTTTTAAACTTTAATACTTTACTTTTTAATTAGATAATAACATTTTGATGCTTGTAGAATATGTTTTTATTTTTTCCAACGGTTAATAACAAAAATCTATGATTATAAAAGTCACAGAAAGATAGTCATTTATGTTAAATCTATGTACAATTTTTATCAGAAATGAAATTAAAGTTAGATATTATGTAAACTTATGTTAAAAAAATGGAGTACTAATTTTTGTATCTAAAATAAAGTGAAATCTCTTGATTTAAAAAATACGACATATTTTTATTACAAGAATATGATTATCTATAAAAAAAATAAACATATAAAAAATAGTACTCCCTCCGTCCACGAAATGAGTACCCATTTGTGGACGGCACGGGTTTTAAAAAATGTATGGAGTGTAGTGTGAATAGTTTAAGGGTCCCACTTTTATAGTGTATTAATTAAAGAGATGTGTGGGGTACACTTGCCAAAAAGGGAAATGGGTACTCATTTCGTGGACGGAGGGAGTAAAATTTACGGGGCCTGAACGGGCTAGCCCGAAACCGAGTGGGTTGGGGTTAGGGTCGAAAAATTTTAGCCCGAAAAATAAAAAAATCGACTAGCCCGAACCGAAAATTACCCAAAACTGAATGGGCTGACCCGAAATCGAGTGCGCTGGCCCGATTGACATCCCTATATGTAACATAACATTTCTCTCTATCTCTCTCTCTCTCTCTCTCTATATATATATATATATATATATATATATATATATATATATATATATTCGAATATTTTCAAATACCGAATCGAATATTGTAATTCTCAAATCGTATTTGATAAATAATCGAATAAAAAAAAGTATTTGTATTTGTATTCGAATACCAAAATTTAGAATCGAATACCGAGTCGAACCAAAATTATTTGATTCATTTTGATCCTTATCCACCAACCCTTGTCTCACTATATTTATTTTTAAAATAATGCTTAAATAATTTCGATCAATTTATTTTATCTATTACTTACATAATTAGTACTCCATTCGTTCGCTAAAAGTGGGGCATAAGAACTATATCGGGCGTCCGCAAAGAGTGTATCACTTTCATTTTAAATAAATGGTCTCACCATCCACTTTAATCTTTTAACCTTACAAACAACTCTTTTTTTTACAAAATAATCCATCATAAATTCAATCTCAACCACACATCTCATAAAGTGGTGGGACTCTTTCTCCACTATATCAAAATCATCACCAATTTTATTAAGAGGGTGTTTGGCTGAGCTTATAAGCTCCTTCAAAGTGTTTGGCAAAATAAGCTCATAAACAGCTTATAAGTTCCAAAAATAAGCTCTAAGAGCTTATAAGCTCCCAAAAAATAAGTTCCTCTACCCCAACTTATTTTTTTATAATCTCATATGCAACAATCTTTTTACATATATTTTTCAACTATAATTTATTATTTTCATCTTATATCATTCAAGTTTATTTTTCTTCGATTTTCTCTCCCTAACTTATAAGCTCAATTATCCAAACACTTTGACAACTTATAAGCTTTTAAAAATTACTCCCTCCGTCCCATTAATAATGGCACGTTTTCCTTTTTGGGTTGTCCCGCTATTGATGGCACGTTTCCTATTTTGGAAAAAATAAGGGAGTGATTAATGTTAATTAAAAGCCTAACTAAAACAACTTTAAAAAAAACACTCGCTGTCTCTCTTCTCACTCTCACTCTTAACTCTCTCTCTCTCTTCCGATTACCCTCACTTTTTCTCAGCTGCTACACCCTCGCCGCCTCTTCTCCTCCATGGCGACAGCGCGGCGACTCCGCGTCCACCCACCCTCCTCCGCCGCCTTCTCCTGCCCTCTCTACCCTTTTCTTCATCCCTCCACCACCATCTCCTAAACCCTAGCGTCGCCTCCACTGCCTAGCGCCGCCACCACCCTCCACCACCTCTGCGCCTGCTCCATCCGCCGCCGCCTCTTTCGCCTCCGAGTGAAACCCTAGCACCGATTGGCGCTAGATCTGAGCGGCTCCATCGTCGCGCCTCCACCCCCTCTAAGGAAACCATATCAACGGCCCGACGGTGGATTGAGTGTGCCGCCGCCGCCGCCTCCTTCACCACCGAGTGAAACCCTAGCATCAGTACGGCACCAGATCTGAGCGGCTCAATCGTTGATTTTTGTTGATTTTGTTCTTGTTTTGAATCTCATTCTTATTCTTGATTTTGTTGATTTCATGAGTTTTGTGGAATCTTATTCTTGATTTCATACAATTTCTGGAATCTTATTCTTGATTTTTGTTGATTTCGTGAATTTCATGAATTGTGAATATTTGTTGATTTTCGGGATCTTTGTTGTTGCTTGGTGAATTTTGTTCTGTATTTTGAATATGTTTTGTTCTTGTTCTTCCTAATTCCCAATTCATGTTCTGCTGATTGTTCTTCCCCAGTTCATGCTCTTCTCGCTTTTCGATTACAATCCGTATCAAGCGTCCCCGAAAACTACTTCCCAATTCCCAATTCATGTTCTGCTGATTTGTAAAAAATCTGGTATTTCACCCCAGTTCATGTTAAGAAAACTGCTTCCCAATTCCCTATAAAACTTTAGAAACTTTTTTTGTGTGAAATTAGTGTTAATAGTAACAAATGATTAATTAATTACAGAATTAAATTTATTTAATGAATCAATAAATAAATGTTTTTATATATTGATAAATTAGAAATAATAAACAATCCCTAAACACAATTCTAATCATGTAGACCATACACTTTTATTCCTTAATTTTCTTCTCCTTAATTTCCATGCCCAAAAGAAACGTGTCATTATTAACGGGACAGAGGGAGTACATCTTATAAGCTCTTAAAACATTTTATAAGCTGCAAGAGTTTATAAGAGCACCCGCAACGCGGGTACTCGAGTGGGTACTCGAGGAGAGAGAGGGCGTCGAGGAGCGCGATGTGGGGGGGAGCTCCTCGAGGAGTTCTCGAGTTATCGGGTAGCCTCGAGAAGGCGCGTGCAAAAATTTAAAAAAAATGTTTTTCAACGGCTTTTTTCGACCGTTTTTCAATTTTTTTTTTCTTCCCCAACGGCTCTTTCGTCCGTTTGCATCCATTTTCCTTTTTTTTTTTTTTTTTAATCTTCTTTTCTCTCTATAAATAATACTTCTCCCTCATTCATTCATCACAACTCACTCCTTCTTCCTCCTACAATTTTTCTTGCAAAATATCATATTCGTTCTTCCAAAAATGTCATCACCTGAACATGATTCTTCGCCCGATTCCGACGAAGTCGCTGAAAAGTTCATGGAGTTGGTTGAGTTGCAGAAACAACTGCTTCAATCATACTGCCCCCAACCGGCGTCGGAGCCGGCGCGTGCGAAACGTCCCCGATCATACGTCCACCGTGATCGTGAAGAGGCCCATGTACGTCTTATGCAAGACTACTTCGTCGACAATCCAACGTACGGCCCTACTTTTTTCCAGTGTCGATTTCACATGCAGAAGGAGCTGTTCTTGCGCATCGTCGAGGCTGTTCAAGGTAAAGATATTTTCTTCCATATGAGCACTGATGCACTCGGTCGAGATTCTCTTTCTCCTTTGCAGAAATGCACGTCGGCTATCCGCCAATTAGCCACCGGGGTTAGTGCGGATGTGTTCGATGAGTATCTCAAAGTGGCGGACTCAACCGGTCGTGTATGCCTAAAGAAGTTCTGCAAGGCGGTCATACGGGCTTTTGGAGCCCATTACTTGCGCCGTCCAACGGCAACTGACGTGCAACGCCTTCTTCATATGCACGAGGTGAGACATGGTTTTCCCGGGATGCTCGGGAGCTTAGACTGCATGCATTGGGCGTGGAAGAACTGCCCAAAGGCGTGGCACGGCGCATACACACGCGGGGATCAGGGAGAGCCCACCTTGATATTTGAGGCCGTTGCCTCTTTCGATTTGTGGATTTGGCATGCCTTCTTCGGCGTCGCTGGTTCAAACAACGACATCAATGTGCTGAATCAGTCTCCTCTCTTCTCCGACGTGTTAGGAGGAACTGCGACGCCGGTGGTCTTTCATGCCAACCAGCGCGAATACCGGATGGGCTACTATTTGTGTGACGGCATATATCCGGAGTGGCGTTGCTTCGTGAAGAGTCCATCAATGGCAACCAATCCGAAGGAGGCAAGGTTCAAGAAGATGCAAGAATCGGCACGGAAGGATGTGGAACGCGCCTTCAGAGTCCTTCAAGCTCGGTGGGGAATCATTCGAAGTCCGGCGCAATTGGTACGTAGAGCACCTGAAGGACATCATGTTGTGTTGCATCATTCTCCACAACATGATTGTGGAGCACGAAGGTGAAGCGGCTGCCAACTGGAGAGATGATGACGGGGCGTCTAGCAGTGGTTCGACGGAGAGTGCTGGACAAACACCGGTGTCCTTCGAGGAATATGTGCGAAGGGATAGCCTTCTCCGAGATAGACAACTACATGCTCAGCTCCGATATGATTTGATTGAGCACCTTTGGGCACGTTTCGGACCTCTAGGGCCAGAGTAGTTAATTTTTATGAATTGTTTTTATTTTATTTAAGTTTTATGTAATATTTAGGATTTTATAATTAATGCAATTTAAATTTGAAATAAATTGTGTTATTAAAATTATGCAATAAAATTTAAATGAAAAACATAAAATCAAAACTAATATTATCAAGTAGGCTATCAAGGAACCCCAATGCAACACTACCTACTCAATAACACAAACACTATCAAGTAGGCTATCAAGGAACTCCATTGCAGATGCTCTAAGCTCTTTAAAATAAACTTAGCCAAACACACTCTTAATCTCGTGTCCAGCTAAAATGTTCCATTTTTGGCGAACGGGGGGAGTATTTTTTAATCTCAGTGCCAAAAATAATGAGTAATTTGTAAAGGGTTTGCTCCGCAAACGAAACGTCGTTAGTTTAGGTCGAATGACTTTAAGCCGATGCATTAATTTACTACTATGGTAGCTGAATCTCTAATTGGGACCTAGGGTTCGAATTTGCGTGATTATCCACCTCTGCGAAAACGCCCTTCCACTGCTGCTGGTTTTAGTTTCGATCTGCGCCGTTGTGTTCGAGATCTAGCGGAAGCCATGTACGGTCATAGAAGGTTAGTTCTACGAGCTTATGTCTTCTTTTCTTTTTCGGCTTTGTTGCATTTCGATTTCTGTATATATAACTGCAATAGCCGCATTCATCTCTAGAATCAATAGGTTCTGATCGGTTTCAATAGGGTGAATTAGAGTAATTTGGTTGCTTTCTTGGATGATTTCGGAAAGAATTAACAAGAATTGTGCTTCTGATGTGTTTCCTGAAGCTATTGACTATATGAGTTTTTGTTTTTATTTTTCTTTAATGAGCCCAAGCAATCATATTTGTGTTCAGATGCCTCTTACTATTGGCTACAAGGGGTTTATAGTCGCATCTAGGTCTGAAAATACGTATGTTAGCGGGTGCAATCAAAGCAAACACTGTACAATTGGTTTATTTATTGGATGAATCCGTAAAGAATGAGGGAAGAATAGTGAAGCTATTGTGTGCCCTGAAACTATGATCATGGGAGTTTTGTATTCTTTTTTATTTAATTGGAATCAGTTATATTCGTGTCCAAATTACTCTTACGAGTAGCTGGAAGGGGTTTTAATTAGCAACTAGCAAGTCCAGCCCTGAAATATGTGTCTTAGTGATAAGATTGTCATTTGATGATTCTTGAAGCAAAATGTTCATAAATATTTGTTAATTCTCCTCCTTAAATCTTCGAAGGCACTGAGTTTTAGCTTGTTTTTGGTTTCCATTTCTGAAAATGAATTCACTTTGCAGTTAAGGGTTATATCTGAGATGGAAAATTTGTGAATGTGTTTGCAATTTGTTAAATACTTCTTTTACTGATATGCCACTCAGATCTCAAATAACGTAAATCTGTTTTTAGTCTTAATTAACTGTAGTGTAGTTAACATACAGTGCAAGTACTTTAGCTTTTGACAAATTGGTTTTTTTAGTTTTTTCCGCACTTTGTGGTTTTGCATTGTTTGTTTTCCAATAATGTCTCTATAGATATATCCGTATCTCTATTTGGGTTCGTGTTACATGACTAAAGTTGCTTCAAGTACAGTTAGAAAAGTTCAAAACAAGATAAATAAATGGGTTGGGATAAGTTTTATTAACAAGGTTTAGTGGGGGATTCTTCCTTCCCTGGGTGTGAATAATTGAAGGTCATTGTTTGGGAGCGGGGGGGTTTCAGACGGGTACGAGATCGGCTCAAAGAGACCAAGATTGATGGAACCAAATCCCTACTTCGCAGTGAGCAGCAGTTCGAGTGGCTATCAACAGTACGGCTATGGCAGGAGATATCAGCCATCTACCTTTCCCGTGGTTCGTCTAAGGGGTCTCCCCTTCAACTGCACGGACATAGACATTTTCAAATTTTTTGCTGGACTGGACATTGTGGACGTCTTCTTGGTGAACAAGGATGGGAGGTTCTCTGGAGAAGCATTTATAGTCTTTGCCGGTCATATGCAGGCTGAACTTGCTCTGCAGAGGGATCGCCAGACCATGGGAAGAAGATATGTCGAGGTATTTAGGTGCAAGAAGCAGGAGTACTATAATGCTATAGCTGCTGAGGTGAGTGAAGGAGGCGTTGACAATAATCATCGTGGATCATCTCCTGTAGCTCGTCGTAAAAGGTCCCCGGATAAAGATAAGTTGGAGTATACAGAAATCTTGAAGCTGCGCGGCCTCCCATACTCGGTAAAGAAATCAGACATCTTAAAGTTCTTTGGAGATTTCGAGGTTGTGGAGGACAAGATCCAGATTGCGTGCAAGCCTGATGGGAAAGTTACCGGAGAGGCATTTGTCGAGTTTGTTTCGGTTGAGGAGGCAAGAAAAGCTATGTGCAAGGACAAGATGCTAATCGGATCGAGGTATGTTGAACTGTTTCCTTCGGCACGGGATGAAGCCAGACAAGCTGCATCGAGATCACGGCAGTAGGTGAGAGCTACTGATCATTTTCCTTTTTTCTATGTAATCATGTGAAGTTTTTGGAAACAAATCTGTATGTGGCGCTTGTGGTAGGAGGAGGATTGAAAATTTTACAATTCATAGTGGAGCTAGGTTCTTGTGAGATGCCTCTGGTTTTCTTTAGTGAGATGTTATATTGGCTAACTGACACCGGCCATATCCGATTCTTGTATGGGAAACAACAATGTGAACCACTTTGCTTTCTCTCTCTCTCTCGCTTTTAAATACATGAAAATTCTTCAACGTAGATAAATTGTTTAGTTTTAGTAAGTTGCTTGATTAGCCTACGAAATGTGTGGTTTAAGGTAATAAGAATACAATGAAAGTCTATAATAAAAAAATCACAGTAAAAAACGCCTTATCCCATATCACGTAGCAAACGAGCCCTATAATAAATACTATTAAAATATGGCTCTTTTGATCAATAGAAGAGGGTTAATCAATTTTAAGAAATACTCTCTCCACCCCACGAATCTTGATGCATATTCCTTTTTTATGCATATTCTTTTTTGGGTTGTCCCACCAATCTTGATGCATTTCTAAATATAGAAACAATTAGTTAAAAAATAAGGATTCTTAATTATACTTAATTGTCACTTTTCTACTTTATTACCTACAAACTTCTAATTTATCACTTTTCTACTTTATTATCTACATACTTAAAACACTAATATACAACTTCTTAATTTTCGTGTTCAATTTTTCAAGTAATAAGATAAGAGTTTTTCTCTTTCTAATAAAAAAGTATGTTTCAAGTTCAAATTTTCATATGTTCTTAGCAACTTGATTTCTCTTGTTATTTCACAATTTTATGTTAAAAATTATACTCGATTCAATAATGTGGATTAGTCAAAAAAAAAAAAAAATTACTGATAAATTTCCTCCTCAATTATTGATTTAAGTATGTATAAACAAATTTCCTCTTCGGTCATTAATTTAATTATGTATAAACAGTAAATATATCGAGATGTTGAATCCCATTCTAGCCAAATACGAATAATTCATTATAGATGAATAAGGTATTTTAAATCTATCTATAAACAATATCTAAATTGACCATATGTTTTACAAATACATGTATTTTAGATAATAACTTGTATTATAAACTTAAATAATATCAAATAATTAAT
This sequence comes from Salvia miltiorrhiza, assembly GCF_028751815.1. Lineage (NCBI taxonomy): Eukaryota > Viridiplantae > Streptophyta > Magnoliopsida > Lamiales > Lamiaceae > Salvia > Salvia miltiorrhiza. The sequence goes on along the minus strand of NC_080390.1, from coordinate 49,059,699 downwards.
CAAACCTGAGATGAGTATATATATAGGGATGAATTATACGGGAAATGCTATTTTTCGTGAGAAATGAGAATGATTGCATAAGTCAGTATATAATGTTGCATAAGCTGTAGTATAATACCACATAAATTTTTACCTGGATTCGAATACTGGAAGGAGCGAAAGTTTTATCTAATTAATTGAATTTCGTTATGCAAATTACAAATTTACAATAATTTATGCAACATATATACTGGCTTATGCAATCATTCTCGATTCTCACCATATTTGTCCATTCTCGTTTGATCTTCTCCCTATCTATATATATAGGAGAGGGCTATAAACACATCTTAACATATAAAATAATAACTAGCTAAAATGTATGAATTTTATGTAGAACACGATGAATTCGTTGTGTAAATGTATGAATTGCGAAAAATAAATCTTTTGTTACCCATGAGATTCGAACTCGTGACCATGAATTCATCCAACAAGGTGATGAATCAACTGTAGATTTTGATGATCTAAGGATTGAACATTGTTCTTCTTTTATATTTTAAAAGGTGTTTTTATTTTAGCTCACCCATATATATATAAGGAGATTGATATTTTCTGTGAGATGTGAGACTAATGAATAAGCGAGTATATAGTGATGAATAAGGCAACACATAGTGTTGAATAACGATATTTAAAAAAATAATTCTCCCTCCGTCCCACCGAAAGTGGTGCGTATTCCTTTTTGGCCTGTCCCACCGAAAGTGGTGCATTTCCTTTTTTGGCAAAAATTAGACACCCCTTATTTTTCCTTAATCACTCTCTTATTACATTATCTCTCCTACTTTATCACTTTATTACCTTCTCTCTCCTACACACTTAAAACACTAATCTACAATTCCTTAAATTTCGTGCCCAAAAGAAACGCACCACTTTGCGCGGGACGGAGGGAGTATAATTTTCGCTCCCTTCCGGATTCGAATCCAGATAAGAATTTCCCCCCTCCAAATGAATATTAGTCATATGATATATTAAATCAATACCTATAAATCAATCTAAGATCTCATCATATATGAGGAATCTCATTGAAATCATTTCATATCATATATATATAGGGGTTCACTCCAGTGAGATTGCTATTTTTCGTGAGATCATGAGTACAATAAATAAGGCAGTATATACTGATCAATAACGATATTAAAAAAAATGGTAAAATTTTCGCTCCCTCTAGGATTCAAACCTTGGTAAAAAAAATCGCTCTCTAGGTAAATATCAGTCATATGATACATGAAATCAACATCCACAAATCAATATAAGATCTCACCACATATAGGTGATCTTATTGGAACATTCCCCTATATATATTATTATACTTCCCCGCCCACCAATTCGTGTCATAAGGAAAGAGGGCACATATTTAAAGAAAAAAAATGTATTGTTTATTTGTTGAGTGGAGAAGGGGACACGACTTTTAAATAAAAAGTGATTTATTTGTTAAGAACATGAATTAATGGACGGACCAAAATGACAAATTAGGACACGAATTGGTGGACGGAGGGAGTAGTAATAAATTTTAAATGTTTCTTATATTTATATGCCTCATTTGGTGGACACGAATTAGGACATTTAAATGCCTCATTTCTTTTTTCCTCATTTTCTACAAAAGATAATTTCACAATTTTTCATTCATTATTTTCACTTGAAGAAGATGTAATATTATCACACCAAAATGAAGAAAAAAAAAGATTTAAAAGCATAAATTTTTGTTTCCATCATTTTCTTATGATAAATTTATTCATTAAAAGTGTGTTTACTTTGGTTGTAAAATTTTCATGGTACGTTTGCTTTGATAGAAAAGGAAAGGAAAAAATATTTTCACCAATTTTCCATAATTTTCACATGTTTATTATGATGTTTTTTTTTACCTTGACATAATGAAATATTTCATCTCTAGTAAATATATCATAAAAAAAGAGAATATTTTCACATCTTTTCACTCATCGTCGTTTCTTATTTTTTTTTTCAATAAAATTTTTACAATCAAATTAAACTCATCTTCATTGGAAAATGATGAATAAAAAAGATGATAATATATTACTATTTTTTTTTCTTTCTTTCTTATTTTTATCATATATTTTCTAATAAAAAATAAGAAAATATTAAAAAATATTTTTACACCTCTATTATAAGATAATATTATTTAATATTAAAAGAAAAAAGTGAAATTCAAAGAATTTTTTTCATTATAATAAATATGTGAATACGGTGAAAGAAAATAAAAAAATATATATTTTTTTATTTTCCATCAAATCATGCGAATGTATTCTGCTTTCGACTTAAGTAAATGGCGCACATTATTAACCGTATTTCCAGTATCTATAAGTTGAACTAATGCAGTCAAAATCGTAGGAAAAGCGCCGCAATCTGCAAACCCCCGCCGCCCCGCCGCCGTGTTTATCGCTTGCTAAGGCGAACTATCAATCCGCAAAACTCACTAATGGACGATACTACGTCGTATCCGCCCATCGAGCCCTCCAATTTCGACCTTATTGTCGTCGGCACCGGCCTCCCGGAATCCATCATCGCCGCCGCCGCGTCCGCCGCCGGAAAGACCGTCCTCCACCTCGATCCCAATCCGTTCTACGGCACTCACTCGGCTTCGCTCCCCCTCGATGACTTCATCTCCTTCCTCCAATCCCAATCCGAATCGCCATCTCAGCCGCCGCTTCAAACCCCCAATGATGATGCTTCGATCCCTCTCACGACTCGCCCGCTCTACTCTGAGCTCGAAATCAAATCGTACACCTCCGAGCCACTCGAGAATTCCAGAAGATTCTGCCTCGATTTGGTGGCCCCTCGTGCATTCCTCTGCGCTGATGCGATGATTGAATTGATTTTAAAGACGGGAATCAATCAGTACATGGAGTTCAAGAGTGTGGATGCGAGCTTCGTGAGCAGCGGAGGGGGCAAATTGGAGAGCGTGCCTGATTCCCGGAGCGCCATTTTTAAGAGTCGAAGCTTGTTGGGGCCGGAGAAGTACCAGTTGATGAACTTCTTTAAGCACGTGCAGGGGGTTTTTTGAGAACGGGTCCGAGGAGGATTTGGAGACTCCATTTGTTGAGTTCTTAACCAAAAGGGGTTTGTCGCAGAAACTAAAATCGTATACATTAATTCTTCACTGTTTTTTTTTTCTTTGTTACTGATAGTTTCTTTATTTATGCTTCGTTATTTTAAAATTATATGGTTTATTTGTTTTCTTAACTATCGAATTTACTGGCGACTTTGTTAGTCATGTTGGTAGTGAGGATTCCCGCCTCTTTCTAGATTATTATGTTTTCCCGCATATATGTTAAACTTCATGTTTATAGATTGAGTAATAGATGGAGCAGACTGTAGTCTCCATGTCACAGAAATGTTCGCTTGGTTTCTTAGCAGCTTATAGATTGAGTAATAGCATTTGATAATTTCTTTGCTATCTATTGGTTTGTAGTCTTTCTAAGTTGCCTTATTGTCCAGGATTATATTGTACACTATAGCGTGGGCTGATTATGATCAGGAAGAGATGGAATCATGTAAAGATGTTATCAGTACTAAAAGTGGGATAAATCGTCTCGCACTTTACCACTCATCCATTGGAAGGTCAGTTCTTGCCTTTTCACTTTCAACTTTCGAGAGCGATCTTGTAATCATTGAAGAACAGTTCATATTCCAGAAAACTAATGATTGTGTACTGATAAATTTAGCTGATTGTAATTCATACAAGATTAGTAGCCAGCTTTGTCATATCTCATGATATGAATTATTAAGCTAAATATGATCCATAAAGCAGACCTCACATAGTAGGACTAAGGCTCAGTTCTCGACATCTTGTTGTAGTAGTAGCGAGGATGCTGCAAACTTTTTGGTTGTTTACCACTCTGTACTTCTGCCTTTTTGCCGGAATTTTGTGTGTGTGCATGCAGTTTAAACTGTAACAGTTTACAGTTGTATTTATGGTATGCAAGTTAATCTAGCTAGTTCACTTAACATGTCATTTATTGTACAGTTGCAGGATTAAGTGTCAGATATTTGCCTAAGATTCTGGATTTTTGTAGGAGGACAATTTGTTTCATTAGAAGACTGAAAATGCCCTGATGGCCTTGTAATCTTACCCATATTGTTCAAGCAGATTCCATATCCGTAGATCCTAATTTATGGACTTGTCTTTTATTATTCCAGTTGTAGGCATGGCCAATTAGATAGAGGGAAAATCAAAAGGTAGTTGTGCCTCATCAATGTGCATGTATACTGAACCTGGAGAATGCCGAGTTAACTTCAACAGCATAATGTGATGTTTATTGTTTATAACTGAACATGCTATAAGTGAGTATTCCTTGACGACTGACATGAAAGAAAGATTCAAACTAGGTGAATTAACATGATTTTGATTTTTTTCATATTATTTTATTTTGTTATAAATATTATTTTTTTCCACCTTTAGGGTTAAGTTAAGTAGTTTTTTTTTTTTTAATTAATAAAACTGACAAAAATTAGGTGAAGTATATGACTTAGCTTTTGACTCGAGGCTTACATGTTCAGTAAACTTTAGTACACAAGGTTGCGGACAAAAGTTGAGTTGGCATGTGAAGAACCATCTCAATGGTGTGTCCAATCTAATTTGACTTCACTTCTGGGTGAACTATTTTTAATCAGCAGCACACTTCCAGATCCTTATCCATATGAAAATTCTGAAATGTAGAGGAAATGGGATCTGTAGAGTGCAGTGCAGACTATATAGTCTGAGAGATAGTGGGCTAACTTGCCATGTTGTGTATTCCTGAGAACATATGTAAATGATCTTTTCCCATGACGCAAACCCTTTGCATACGGGAAAACTATTGTTTGAAGGCTAATGTCTCCTTTGAAAGTTGCAATTACCTTTTCCAGTCTAAAAATTTATGTAATTCTGGTTAAGACCATCTGACATTGTTTAGGATTCTTGTTTAACATCCGTCGAATAGTTGTTTGAACTGCTTAGAAATAGACTTTGATAATAAGACATGTCCTTTTCATGCCAGACCTCCTTTTCGTTTTACAGTGTCTTTGGATACATTGCTGTCGGTATTTATTTTCAAGCATAAATGCTGTGGATCAAAGTTTGTAGAATTTCATGCACAAAGAAGATCTCATTTCCACCTCTCCATTTTCTATATTCTCATTCCAACGCTGTCTCCCCCCCTCTTTCCCCCCCCCCCCCTTCCAAATCGCTGGGTAATTCTTTGCTTTCTTAGCCAGATAAATTTAATAACTGTAGCAAATTAATCAGTAATCCCTGTATAGACTCAGAATTTGTACTGAAGGAGTGAATGTCCATCTTTATCTATATAAACTAACTATCAGTCACTTTGCAAAGTCGGATGATATAATTAAAATAACCATTAGTTCAAAGAATCAAAAGATATGGAGGCCTTAATTAGACAGTTTTTGCTCGACCTTTTTAGGTTTCCTAACGCAAATGGTGCCATAATATACCCCATTTATGGCCAAGGGGAACTTTCTCAAGCTTTTTGTCGTCGTGCTGCTGTCAAGGGGTGCATTTATGTAAGTATAGTTACCTATGTTTCTCTTGGATGATTGTTGTCGTTTGATATGTGTTTTCATTCTGTTGCTTGCTGATATTTGCTATATGCAAATACTGTATCTGTCTTTCTTTGCTGTGTTTTCTGATTCTGCTATTTGCAGCACAAAACTTTAGTGCACTAGTTGTTAATTAGTACATTTTTTAGTTCTCTTGTGTCGTGTGACATTGGATACTTCGGAACTACTTTTTCTTCTCATTTGATGGTGTACAAAGCTAGAAGACTAACACACTTAAGAGTTTGTCAAACAAAGAATATTTGGTAATGCTGGAGAGTATTGATTGGGCAGTAAAAACTAAACTAAGATACACGTGATTTATCTATCATATGCATTTATTCGTATATAGTAGTTATTATGCTTTCTAATTTTCTTTCAAAGGTTTGACAAACAATGACATCATTTCAGCTGTCTTACTATTTTTACTCTAACATCTGCTACTCTCAGCTATCACCATAAGCCTGTCCTCAAGCTGATTATTTATTTTACGAGGTCCTACTGTATCAAGATTCAAACCCCATAACTTGTCGTTACCATTCATTACTGAAGACCATGATTCTACAAGATTCTTTATACATTGCTTGGTGTAGTTCTGAATTTACTTAATCAAGTGAGTGCGGCTGACATGCTATCTACTCAAGTTTTACTAAAATATAGTTATTTGTTTATAGATATTTTCTTTCTTGGCATCTGAATGGTTCTTAATCGTTAGAAGGTTTCACTGTTTTATTTTCAAGACTCCCCTTCAGATTTTATCGAGATTGATGTTGAAATTAAGATTGCAGTTCATGAACAGTGGCTTGTTTGTTTTTTTGCTTAACACTATATAGTGACTAGTGAGCGGCAAATGTCAGACCTTTTATTCATTTTGCACTTTTTAGATAGTTCCTAATGTTGATCTCCATCTCTTTAATTTATTGTACAGGTTTTGAGGATGCCTGTAATTGCTCTGCTCATTGATAAGGTTCGACCGATATCTGTTTGGTTTAATATGTCATAACATCACATGAGTGCTCGATTAGTTTTCCCTATGGCCTCATAATCAGATTTTTCACACATGGACGATTTCTATGTGTATGATATAATGAGCACATCTATGTTTATACCGTTTTAGTAATGTGATCCTTTTACAGGATGGCCGTACCTATCAAGGTGTAAGATTAGCCTCTGGTCAGGAGTTATCCAGTCCTCAGTTGATTCTTGCTCCCTCTTTCACGATTCCACCGATTTCACCACCTGCTGTAGATGTGACAAATTCTAATGTTAAAAGCCCCTCAGATTCTGAAGGGAAGGTTGCTCGGGCAATTTGCATTGCCAAAAATTCTGTAAAGCCAGAAGCTACTAACTGCCTGATGTTCTTTCCTCCAAGATGTGAGCTTAATATATTTAATTGCGCTGACAATTGTCAAATATAACATGTCATGCTCATTATTCTTCCTTCATAGCTCTGTACCCAGAACAGGTAACATCAGTCCGCGTATTGCAGCTGAGCAGTAATGTGGGAGTTTGCCCCTCTAAGATGTAAGTATCTGTTATGTTTAAAGAAAACGACTTAACATTATATGGTGCTTTCTTGATTGAAACAGAGTTGCTTTCTTCTCACTTAATCATGAAAATCTTCATTTGCAATGGTCTTTTGAGATAACCTTTTCTATTGCTGCATTTATATTTTATGACTTCAATAAATTTGTTTAAGTTGGCAAGTAGAGTACCATCTGACATGTGTTATTGTATCTACTTCATTTCAGGTTTGTGACATACCTGTCTGCTGTATGTGATGATGCTGTGGAAGGGAAGAAATTACTAAATGCAGCCATAAATGCACTGTTCTCTATGGCTGTATCTTCATCATCCAAGAACAATGAGATTGATAATTTAAGTGAGCACACAGAAGAAAAACCGTGTTTGCTTTGGAGCGCTTTGTACATTCAAGATCTGACTATGGTTTTGCATCTTTTCCTTCACTTCTTTTCTTGTAAAGTTTGATTCACTGTCTACAATGTCTGCATTTGCTCCCAGTGAGCCTATTGCTGTAGTAGACTTTCGAGCTTTCGAGTTTCTCCCCATCCGTACACATTGCTCTAAATTTCAGGATGATTGACTTTTACAATATGTATCAGTGTGGATGGTCAGTTGTTTCAAGCAGTGAACACCAGGACAAAATGTAGTCTTTAGGCAACAAAACACTTTCATTAAAATGAAGGACATCATCCCATGTAATGTCTTCACTTTTGAAAGGATACCTTTGTGTTGGGAACTTGGGTGTTAAATTTTGTTCCATTAAACATATAGGACATGTAATGTAATGAATCGCATGGAAGATCACCTTTCTGTTAGGTGGTCCATGACAGTTCAGATTGTGTACTTGAACTTTGTAAATTTCATTAAGCATGTTTCCTTAATCCTCATCTGATATGTTTATCATTGATTGCAGTTTCACGGTGCGTTTGACTCCATCAGGTTCACTCCGATGCCAGATGGACATCTGCATTATGATGATATCCTAGATGCAACAGAAAAGGTAATTTGTTCTCGAGTTTAATGCCTGCCAGAGTTTGTAATATATGACATGTACTTCACAGTTGTTGACCAAACACGAGCCCCTTACTTGAGCTTGAGTAGCAAACAAGGGCTTTTTGTTAACTTACATTTCTCTTTTATGCATTAGGTACTTGCTAACTAGCTACGGCCTTTTGGCTGTTCCTTTTGCAGCTCTTTAAAGAGTTATTTCCAAATGAAGACTTTTTCGCAACGACGAGCACATCTGATGAGCGTCTTGATGATGGGAATACTGAGCTGGATCCATAGAGAGAGATTCTAAAAACTTACTGGGCTGTCCTCATTTAAACAGCTTTATAATGAAGAATGAAGTTACAGAGATCACATGCTCGTGTTTATACCAAGCCTGGTCCATCAATTGGAATTCGGAAGATGCAATTTAGAGGTCAACTAGTGTGCCTGATGTTCTAATGGGTTCAGTGCACACAGAGTTATGACCGGAGAGTATTTTAGTGGTGAAGTTCAGGGGATGTATCGTGGTTGTTTGGAACGCTGTTGGATCTGTGGTCATTGGGGAAACCTTAGGTCAAGGTATTCTAATTACTCCAATGTTTTGTTCTTTTTTATTCTTTGGCAAAATACATTTTAGAGATCCCTATACTTTTACCTTTTGTTTTGTTAGATCCTTGTAATTTTTTTCCCGTTAGAATAGATCCTTGTACTTCTTTTTATCTTTGATTTCGTTATGCCCTTATTTGAATGTATTATGTGTTGCTCGAGACAAATACTGTGTTTCTCCTCACCATGGATGCTTCGTCTTCCTCCTTGTCCTTGATGCGTGGAAGGAAGTTAGGGAAGGCGCGTGCCACTCCCATCCATCCTCTGTAATATTAATTAATTTGGATTACATATAATATAATTGAATTAATTTCTGGTATATTGCATCATAAGGAACATGAAGAAATTGAGGTGGTGGATGCTTATTAACTTGAATAGATTTGTGGAAGAAGATTTGTCTTTGCTATTGATGCCAGGACATACTGACAAGATTTTGGGGTTGCTTATCATCTTAATCCCTAAGCATTTTAGATGAGGGACTTATATGATATCGTCAGTTAAATAAGGATTCAACAAAATTAAAACAAGGTTTTTGTGGCACTGTGTTTGGTCAGAGGCAATAACCATAAAACATTTGAATCTCATTCAGACTTTACCTTAAAAGATGGATATAGTGAAAAAAACTGAAGAATCGAAGCTCAAAAGTTGTCAGAAATTTTGGGTGTTTAAAATGAAAAATTACTATACAAAATTTTGTCAGAGAGGTTGTGGAAGTTGAAACATTTTGCAAGTCCTCTTGTTACGAATGACAACACATTTTGCCAATGTGCACCACAACCAATTAATAAGAGCATCCACAGTGGGGGGTGACTTGATAGCTGACTTGATAGAAGGGGGATCATACGGTGGGGTGACTTGATAGTTGACTTGATCTTTTTAGTTTTGATTTTTGTATTTTTCATTTAAATTTAATTGCACAATTTTAAATAACACAATTTATTTAAAAATAAATTGCATTAATATTAAAAACCTAAAAATTACATTAAAAAAAAACCTAAAAACATAATCTAAAATTATTACAGAGCTAAGTAGCAGCATGAAAGGATGCAATTTTAGTAGGGAGAACTGAGCTAAAAGTTTTCCAGTCTTCTTACTTCTCAGATCAACACTGACAACAGCGAGCGCCTTTCCCACACGCAATGCCTTGCTTTCGATCTCAACTTCCTCCTGAAAACAAATCAATGGATCTTGTTGATGATGCTAATTTGCAGAGTAACTAATATCAATAGCAAGAAAACATGAGCATTGAAGAGTGCATGAAGAATGAGAAAAGCTAAACATAGCTCAATATGCTAAAGCTCACATAGTGACGAGGGACTGGGTTTGACAAAGAACATATATTCCACACATTCGGTCATTTACTACTGCACAAAGGAAATATACAAATGCTTGTGCCCACATCCGCTGCCCTCCTTTCTTGGTCTTCGACGCACTGTGGGCGGGCGGTGCCTCCTCCACCTCGCCGCTTTGACGAGGTTCCTCCTCCAAGTTGAAACCCGAAAAATCGGGATGATAATCGCCGCAGAGGTCGGAAACCCAATTTGGGTCGTAATAGTTTGAATTGTATGGATCCAGTTTATTTGAGAGAGAATGAGGAAGAAGATAAAAGAAAATGATTGTGGTGTTTGAGGAAGAAGGAGAAATGAGTATATAAAGAAGAGAGGAAAGAAAAAAAAGGAAAATAGAAGCCAACGGTCGAATGACCGATTTATAATTTTTTTTAAGTGGGCAAAGGCTATTTTTTTTTAAAAAAAAATGAATTTATTATTATTTTTTAATTAGGCGCGTGTCACACACGTGCCATACATATCGCCCATCGTGCCTCACCCGATAAATCGAGTCTCCCTGGAGTCACCCCTTGCTGCAGTGGGGGACTCGATCAGTGGGTGACTCGAGTGACACCGATCGAGTCACCCACTGTGGGTGCTCTAACATGTGTTTTCTTCAAGTGATATTTGTCAATGTATTTTTATTTCTTTGGTAATATTTTTATTACAAAAAACAAGACCACTGTGCGTGTAAACTCGAATCATTCTCGTAGTTATTTGGGTTGGCTTTAAAACACTAACCAAAACACTACACAAAGTGCATTAAATTGCTCTTTTTATAGTATCAACACATTAATAAGGTGTTTAGAATAATTTTATCATATGATAATTTGTAATTCTATATTTTTTTTTCTTCTGTTATTTGTAAAATAATTACAACAAAGTAATGATATAAATGTGTTGTGCATCATATCGGCATATCAGTCTCCCAACTTGTAAAACTTAGCTCGAGATTGAGCTCACAAATATGCGAACGAGATCGAAAACAAAACAGGAAAGAAAAATAACTCGAAGGGATTTTACGTGGTTCAGCAAATGCTTACATCCACGAAAGGGTCAAGATCACAATGCTCACTATTGAACAGGGACGAAGCCAGGAATTAATTTCGGGGGGGGGGGGGGGGCTGAAACTGTACGGGGCCGCCCCCGAGAAATTTTTTTTGGGCATTCTGTATATTTAAGGTATTTTTTTTATTAAAATACGAGCATAATACTAATAATAACGAACAATATTTTCATAGATTATATAGTTTCAATATATCACAAAACTTTTTTTGGACATTCCGTATATTTAAGACATTTTTTATTAAAAGGAAAGCATAATAATAGTAACAAACAACATGTTCATAGATTATATATTTTCTATATATTACAAATTAGTTTCAATACATTATAAATTTTTTTAGCATTTCATACATATTAGGCATTTTTTATTAAAAGATAAGTATAATAGTAATAATAACAAACAATATTTCATAGATTATATAGTTTTAAATAACGGAATTATCCTTAAATTAAGTATATATATGAGAGAATATAATAACCAAATACTCTTTTATTAAACAAAATTATTTTATAATAGGTATAAACATATATCTATATATATTTTAAAATTAAAAAAAAAAAAACTCAAAATTTGGGAGGGGGCTCTAGCCCCCCTGGCTCCGTCTATGCTATTGAAGATGATGATTTACAGTTTACAAGATTTCACTCAAGAACTACTCTCTGCTCTCTACCGAGCTTACAAGATAACCGCTCTTGATCTAAAACTCTCTCACATTGAATATGTTTTTCAGCAGCTAAAACTAACTCAACAATTAGCTTTTCTTCTACGGACATGATCGTTACACAAGAATTAATCTGGACCACACATAAAGCAACGGCTATGATTAAAACTCAGCCTATAGTCTTCCCATGCAACTCATGCACACACAATCAACGCAACTTTTTTATTACAAAAAGAAGAAAAAAAGTTAAACAAATGTTATCGCCAACTAGGGGTGAGCAAAAAATCCGAAACCGAATAACCGAACCGATCCAAACCGAAATTTTAAAATATGGTTCGGTTTTTTCGGTTTTTCGGTTCGGTTCGGTTTTTTTTTTTCATAAAATTTCAGTTTTTCGGTTCGGTTCGGTTCGGATTTTTTAAAACCGAACAAAACCGAAAAACCGAATTATATTTATAATATATTTATAATATATATATATATATATGTTATAATATTTTAATTATAATTTTATAATATCTAACTTCTAATATTTTTTTAATTTTATAGTTTTTTTTTTTGGAATTTTCGGTTTTTTTTCGAAAATTTCGGTTTTTTCGGTTTTTTTTTCGAAAATTTCGGTTTTCTTCGGATTAATTCGGTTTTTCGGTTCGGTTCGGTTTTAATTATAAAAATTTCGGTTAATTCGGTTCGGTTTGTTCGGTTAATTCGGTTCGGTTCGGTTTTTTTTTTAAACCGAACTAAAATATGGTTTGGTTTGGTTTGGTTTTAGCAAAAACCGAACCATATAACCGAATGCTCACCCCTATCGCCAACCAGCGCTGGTGAGTGGTGAGCTTATTACATGTGCACTTTTTTAACTAGTTAACTTAATCAAATAGCTGCGAACGGTCATTTGTTTTACAGACTGTTAGATTTCCACTTAAATGTTAAATCAATTACTATTATTTCCCTTTTTTTTTTGCTTTATTTAATTGTAATGAAATATCATAGATATATACTCTCACGTATATAAAATCTAAATATTGGCAATAATTACGATATTGTTGTTTTCCCTCCAAAAGATACATGCAAATTACTCGATAGATTTTTATGAATTATTGCCCAACAAATATTCCATTGATTTTTTTTTTTGTAATACACAAAGATCATTAGTATCCTTTTCTCATTTTACTATATATATATATATATATAGGGTTGAGTTCAACAGAGAATTATCTTTTTCGAGAGAACGAACAAATCTATATATTTTACGAACAGATCAACATAAGTAATGAACAGACGTATTTAATAAAATTACAGAAAAACTCGCCACCAGCAGGATTCGAACCCGGGGCAAATTGTTGTTCATGCGGTACATTGATCTGTTCATTAAAACTATAGATCTGTTCGTTTTTATTTTGCGAATTCTCTATTCTTCACAATATTTAGCTTCTCTGTTGAACCCTTCTCTCTCTATATATATATATATATTATTTGTAATTTGATAAAATCAAATAAATTATGAATGAATCACACAAGATTTGAATAGTCATTTTAGATTTATCAAACAATTATAATGCTACACCAAGTAAATCTAAGAATAATTATTTAAATGAATTGTTCTTGTTGACGAAATGAGAAAAACCGTGGGAGTAATTATTTATATTTAGAATTTATTTTTACGCGAACTTACTTTAATACTATATTTTTTTGTTCATTATAATATTTTATGTGAATTTGTTCTAGCTACTATTGTTTGTGATGCATTTTTTTGATATGATTATTGGTTAGGAAAACCTTATAATTCAAGAAATTCAAAATATTGGTACCTAAATTGTCATTAATTTTATTTGATTCAAGATTGTCATTTAAGTCTTTTCAGAAGTCCAATTTTGTTATAAAACTCATGCATATATAATACCAAAATTTAAATGAGACGACAGAAGCGCATGAAGACATACATGTAGTATTAAATTATTAAATAGATACTTTCTCTCTTAACTATCCGAACCTCATATTCTCTTATTCTAATAAAAGTGAGGTATGCATGTAGGCTACAAGCTATAAGATTGTGAACCTAAAATGTGGGACATTGCCATGTCATTTGAGTAGAAATACACATAATTTATTGAATTTATTATCAACATCTATCTATATCTATCTATCTATACATATATTAAAGCATAGATTTCTGGGGGAATGTGTTTCCCGCCATTGCACACATCAAATTTTCCAGAGGGTAATTTTGTTTGTTTTATCTGCTGAACATTGCTAAGATGTGCAATTTTGGCTCCAATAATTGGAGCCTAAATTCAAATTCAAAATTCAAATTCACCATATCTTGGAGCCAATTTACTATGAATTTAGTCTATAAATACCAGATAATTTGGAAACTACACCACAAAGTCTGGAAAAGTTCTTCTCTATGTAAACTTTTTCTCGAGCTTACTTGTGCGGACTGGCTAGGCGAAGGCGCCGAGGTCGGAGAAGGCGAGGCGACGACAAATGCTGAGCTTGCGCACTGAGACGGAGCGGGGCAAGGTAGATGCAGGCTGCTGCTGAGGAGTTTCCGAGGTGAAGCCAAATGGGCGACGACAACAAGAGGAGGCGGACGACGACCGGCGGAAGACTTAGAGAGGTTGCTGACGAGACAGAGAATGAGAGTGAAAGCATAGGGAATTCAGAGGTGAGTGCAGCGCAAATGAGTTTGCAATTTTTGGAGAAGGAAGAGAGTAGATCTGAAAATTTCGAAAGAGGTTGGAATTGGGTGAGAGATTGAAAGGTTTGGATCTGGGAAGGTAAGGTTGGGATTGGGAGTTTAAGATCTGGTAAGGGTTTGCGGGGGGTGGTGTTAGGGTTGAGTTTGGGGAGAACACTCTAGAATTCCTAGGTTGAATGCGGCGCATGGAACCCTAGAACTGAAGATGGCTCTTTTTATATGACTCTGTATTTATTGCAGAATTGCTTAGTTGTTGATGATTAATTGATGGTGTATCAGTGCATGAGGTATATAAAAAAATGTTGTTGGGCTGGAATTTTTATTATTGCAGCTAAAATATTGTAGTTGGCCTGTAAAATGATAGTGTTTTGGGCTTGGTTTTTTTGTGGTACATAATAAATTTGGGTAATTCTATTCATAGCCCCTATTTTACTCCATATAGCCTCCTATATAAAATAATAATAACAAATAATTATAAATTTACTAATTTATCCTACAACTTATAGCCTCCAAAATAAATATTTTATACTAATTCATAGCCCCAAACAATGTAAGTTTTATTCATCCAATTCTTCAACAAAGCCTCCGTCGTCCCTAACATCAAACAACCTAGATTATTTCAAGAATCTGTGTTAAAAAAGTAAAATCGAGAGTGACGCAGGTTTTGAAAAAGCTGAATCAACAACGAGTAGACCGCAAGATTTAAGAGTGTAACGAAGAGAAGACAAAATCTAAAATTTTCTATACAGAAAAAATGCTGAAGCACTAAAAATAATAGAGAGAGAAGAGAAGATGAGAGAGAAATCATAGATCTTGCAATGGAGGTCGAGAGGGATTGAGAAGTTTCTACTGTTTCTCTTTCCTTTCTTTTTGTGATATTTATTATTCCATGGGCATGAAACGTGGCAATTGCAAAACTCAGCACAATTTTCAATAATTTAGCACCCAAAATAAAAAACTTTCAATCTCGATGAGAAATGAAATGAAATTCTAAGAGAAGATCAAACAACAAATGAATTTTACAAGAAGAATTTATGTGTAAATAATGAGAATGCGCATGAATTAATGGTGAAGGGTAATTTGCTTTGATTGTTATATCATTTAACGGTAAAGCTATTTGGACAAATTTTGTCCAGCCAAAAAGGGTAAATTAGTACATCCCAATATCATGTATAATAATATAAAATAATTAAATATTTATAGCATTGATTAAATGTACTGAAATAACCTTTACATTTATTATTGTGGAGAGAAACATACAATACTACTCCTTTTTTTTTTTTGAACGAAACAATACTACTCCTTAATAAAGTCAAACTTTGGAAATAGAGTTGGTATAACTTATACACGCCTTATCACTTATTACTTATACAGTTGGTATCAGATAGGGAGAAAAAAAATTAAATAATAATAAAAAATTCAATATCATGGAAATAATAAAATTAATTTCATTAAATCATTGAACTAGTAGATATATGAAAACAATATGATGAATTTTATGAATGTTAGCATAAGTTAACTCGAACTAGTAGTATGCTCATTAATTATAAAATTATTTACATTTGAGAAATTACTAAGAAAATAGTTTCTGACGAAATTGAAAATAAAAATAAAAGATTTGTACAATTTTATAAAAATAATATGAATTTCACTAAAAGTATTTGACAATTTATCGAATAAAAGAAGTATGTGTATATGTGGATTCACAATATTTTGTGAGTATCAAATTGTATTATAATCAATTAATTTGTGTGCATCTCTATATAATATACTAGATATATGTAAATGAGAGAGACATGACTATATATAATTTGATCCACGCTATGCTTGTTAATGAATTTGGGGTTCACAATTGATAATCAATTTAATGAATTTGAATTAATCTCAATTTGATCAATTTGAATTGGGGATTTCACTTATGATGCTCGATAGGACCAATTCAAATTGAAGGTTTCGCTTGTGATGCTCAATTGGATCAATTCGAATTGGAGATTTCAAAATTAATAATCAATTTGATGAATTTGAATTGGGGCTTTCATAATTGAGATTCAATTTGTTGAAATTGAATCATTATTTAACCAATTCAAACTGGAGTTTTCACTTGTGATGCTCAATTGGACCAATTCGAATTGGGGCTTTCGCTTGTGATGCTCGATTGGACCAATTTGAGTTAGGGGTTTCGCTTGTGATGCTCGATTGGACCAATTCGAATTGGATATTTCGAATTTGTTAATCAATTTTGATGAATTTGAATTTAGGCTTTCATAATTGAGATTCAATTTGTTGAAATTGAATCTCGATTTAACCAATTCGAATTGAGGGTTTCACTTGTGATACTCGATTGGACCAATTCGAATTGGGGGTTTCGCTTGTGATGCTCGATTGGACCAATTCGAATTGGGAATTTCAAAATTGATAATCAATTTGATGAATTTGAATTGGGGCTTTCATAATTGATATTCAATTTGTTGAAATTGAATCTCAATTCGATCAATTCGATTTGGGGGTTTCACTTGTGATGCTCGATTGGACCAATTCGAATTGGGGATTTTAAATTTGATAATCAATTTGATGAATTTGAATTGGGGCTTTCATAATAGAGATTCAATTTGTTGAAATTGAATCTCGATTTAACCAATTCGAATTGGGGGTTTCACCTGTGATGCTCGATTGGACCAATTCGAATTGGGGGTTTCACTTGTGATGATTGATTGGACCAATTCGAATTGGGGGTTTCGCTTGTGATGCTCGATTGAGCCAATTCGAATCGGGGGTTTCCCTTGTGATGCTCGATTGGACCAATTCGAATTGGGGTTTCACTTGTGATGATTGATTGGACCAATTCGAATTGGGGGTTTCGCTTGTGATGCTCGATTGGGCCAATTCGAATTGGAGGTTTCACTTGTGATGCTCGATTGGACCAATTCGAATTGGGGATTTTAAAATTGATAATCAATTTGATGAATTTGAACTGGGGCTTCATAATAGAGATTCAATTTGTTGAAATTGAATCTCGATTTAACCAATTCGAATTGGGGGTTTCACTTGTGATGCTCAATTGGACCAATTCGAATTGGGGGTTTCACTTGTGATGATTGATTGGACCAATTCGAATTAGGGGTTTCGCTTGTGATGTTCGATTGGGCCAATTCGAATTGGGGGTTTCACTTGTGATGCTCGATTGGACCAATTCGAATTGAGAGTTTCAAAATTGATAATCAATTTGAGGAATACGAATTGGGGCTTTCATAATTGAGATTCAATTTGTTGAAATTGAATCTCGATTCAATCAATTCGATTTGGGGGTTTCAATTGTGATGCTCGACTGGACCAATTCGAATTGGAGGTTTCGCTTGTGATGCTTGATTGGGGGTTTCGCTTGTGATGCTCGTTTGGACCATTTCAAATTGGGGATTTCAAAATTGATAATCAATTTGATGAATTTGAATTGAGGCTTTCATAATTTAGATTCAATTTGTTGAAATTGAATCTCGATTTAACCAATTCGAATTGGGGACTTCACTTGTGAATTGTGATGTTCGATTTGGGGATTTCAAAATTGATAATCAATTTGTTGAATTAAATTGGAAATATTATATTTACAATATTGGCTTCTAATTTGCAACTTTTTTTTATGTAGTATATAATTTCTAGTTCAAGTGACTAACTGGTCTTTTGCGTCAAATTTTTTGGAAAAGGTGAAATGTGTTTTATTCTACTAATTGTTAGTAGATTGAATATATAATTTTATTTTATTATGATTTACATTTAATATATAATTCAACTTACAAGATGAGAAATGCCTAAAGTAATCGTGCTTAATTAGTAGAGGAAATGCCTTAAAAGACACATTATTAAGAATGTTATTGGAGATAAATAGTCATTATTCTAACGGTCCAGTGGGAAATTACAATATTAATTCAATACACACACGTCACTTTTACATTTCATAGTTATATTATTTTAACGGTCCAATGAAAAATTACAATATTAATGAATCCTTCATTCTATACACGGTCCAATAAACATGCATCACTTTTGATCAGTGTGCATATATATAATATTATAAATATTTATAGCAATTATAAATTTTTATAGCCATGGAAGAATATTGATTTTTCCTTTCTTTCTTTTTGGCTTGAGAATGTCTTGAGATATAAAGAAGTGTACTCTAATTATTTTAAATAAGAACCCACTCAATCTGTATATAATCTTGATGAACTTTTTTTTTCTTTCACCAACGGCTCTACAGAAGATAAATTTTTTTATTCTTAGGATATAAAGAAGTGTACTCTATTTATTTTAGATAAGAAATCCACACAATCTGTATATAATCCTTGACGAACTTTGTTTTCTTTTAGATATTAATGCATGTTCTTAATTTCTTGGGTTTTTGATGCAATTTACGTTGGTGACGGCTGTTTTGATGCAGGTTGGTTTACGTTGGTGACGGCTGTACGGAAGATAAATTTTTTGATTCTTGAGATTTTAATTTCTTGGAGTTGGAGCAATGAAACATGCTTTATTCTAAGTTTTTAATGTTTAGATGAATCACTGCAAGTTTGCAACGAGGAAATGAGTGGAGAAGCTTTTCAATTGAGTTAATAAATGCAGGGTATAATTGTCACTTTATATATATTATTTTTAATTACAAATTTAATTGAAAAATGGGTCAACCAAAACAAGCATTTTGTCTGGACAAATTTGTCCGATTAGCATCACTCATCATTTAATTTGGGGCTATAAATTAAATGGTGAAATAGTAAATTTATAATTATTTATTATTATTATTTTATATGGGGGCTATGGAGAGTAAAAGAGAGGTTATGAATAGAATTACCCAATAAATTTAGTGTGAAAGCATATACTTCAAATATTTATTGGATTCAGCGAAAATTATTGTATTGGGCTTTTATTTTTTGGATGTATATATCTGTATGTTAATTAATGTATAATTTATAAGAATTTAATGATTGAAGAGATTTTTTTTATTCTGTATATGATATGATACATATGAATTGAATTCGAAAATGATATGATACTTATAAATTTAATAAACGCTTTAGTATATGTATGTAAAATAGAAAAGTATATTATTTACATATATGTTTTGTTTTGCGATGAATTATTTAGAGAGTACATGGTTAGTTTCATACACCCAATATAGTTTATAGTGCTTTCTTAGTTTACATACAGCCATTGTAGATTAAACTCAACAAAAGAAAATATTAGACAGCCAAATTTATTTGGAATATAGTTTTTTATGTGTGTTTGTTTATTTTACTACTTTGTTTCCATTTGTGTGGTAGTTTTGACATGTTAAGGCCTAAGTATTGGTTAAGAAATTATTGTTAATTTTGAAATATATATTTTTGGTGGAAAATATGCAGATAGTATATAATATAATTGGTGTTGTATATTTTCTTATTATGGATACAGAAAATATAATAATAATAGTAATACTATTGGGCTTCTTTACACTTTAGCTAATTTGCTGCTATGAGTTATTTTTAAAGTGTTATATTTGTGAATATATTTTGTTTATTTATTAAAAATGTTTGGGAATTATTAAGTATATTTTGTTATTGTTCATAGATTTTGTATTCATTGTTAATTTTAAATATGAATTTATTGACATAGATATTTCTATTTTTTTAATTTTTCTGTGATTACTTACAGATGTTGGATGTGGTTTGTCATCAAATGGTGATGAAAGTGGTTCAAAATTTATTATTACTAATGTTGGTAATAAGAAATTCAAAAAAAGAAAAGGATCTTTTGGTGTTTCTTCATCTCCTTGTGGTAGTTCGATTATTGATTTTCAGAAGATGAAGAAGGTTAAAAGTGAAGGTGATTATTGATTGTATATTACAGATAAAATGTTATTTAGATTTGTATGTAAATTCATTTATGCTTTGCTTTTACATATATAGATATTAATAATGTAAATAATTTTTTAAATATATGAATTTATATGATTTTAAACATGTATGAATTTAGAGTAATTGTTTAAATGAATTATATGCGAAAGATGTTTATCGTTTGCATGAAATTATTCTTAGTTAGTAAATATTAAAATCTGAAATTTTATTTAGATTGCATGAATAACTTATTGACTTAAATTATACCCGTTTCATGTGATGCAGCTGGCATAAGTATTTTTCATAAAATGAGTGAAACTATAAATTTTGATAGTACGAGTACTCCTGGATTAAAGGAAGTTATGGGCCTTTCAAATGGACCTTCGCCTTCTGAAAGAGATTAAAACGAAAACCATTTTCTCAAAGAAACAAATTTTTGAAAGAGAAGAACAGAATATCTGCAAATTTTTTTACAAACCATTTCGAAACTGAACTGAGGAAATGAAGAGATTCTGGTTCTATTTATAGGTAAATTCCAGACACAATTTTGAAATTTGAATTTTGGCTCCATGTTTGGGGCCCAAGTTTATTACAAATCAGATGCTTTTAATGCTCAAATCGTGATTATCAAGGCAGTTATAGGTTAACAAAAAAACCTCTGAATATTAGCACAATTACACAGCAGACTTCTTCACAAACAGAAATACATTGGTTAAAGAGGTGGACTATTTTCCCGCCAAAATGGATCCTAATGGCTCAGGCCCGACGTTTAATTTATATATAGATGGTTTGAGTAGCAATTTTTTTAAAACTGTGACCGATCCTATAAAAATGAATTATTTAATATAATTAACTAAGAAATTACATGCATCGATGCTCATTTTATTTAATTATTAAACTCATCACTAAATAATATAAAGTGGTTTTTATAAATATTTTTATTTCTAGGGGAAATACAATATTTGATGGATAGCAATCATGACATTCGCTATCCAAATTCATTCCATGACATTCCTTATACAATATCAGATCATTCCAGATATTTAATTCGCTAAACTCTTTATTCTTGGTTTTTCTGATTTTATATCATATCATTCCAGATATTTATTTCGCTAAACTCTTCATTCTTGGTTTTTCTGATTTTTAACGAGATGTATCATTTATAAATATTGTTATTCCAATTCTTTAATTTATTTTCTGTATTTATAGTTTGCACATTTTTTATGTGGTACTTTTGTTTTTATTTTGTTTAGTTTTTTATTATCTATATCTATACATATATTAAAGCATAGAATCCTAGGGGAATGTGATTCCCGCCAAGAGCAACTTCCTTTGGCCCAAAAGTTATTGCCTAATTATCAACTGGGTTTAGAGAAAATCTGCAGTTTTTGTTTTTAATATTTTAATATTGTCGCCATTCACCGACGACAATAGCAACACCACCACCGCACTTTCTCTCCTCTCCTGCTTCATTTGACAATAGTAATTGCACCATCGTTCGCTGGTAACAACCGTAAAAATGAGGTTTTTTTGTCTTGCTCACGTGAACTATTTTAACAGTAAATAACTGTTGAGCTTATATTTGCATTTATGTACTTAAGAATACAATTTTTTTTAGGGCAAAGAGACTTTGGCTTCAAGACTTTGTATACACAGACACACGCACATTATTGTTATTGTATCTGTAATGCGAAATGGAAATTAGACGTTATTAATGGGATGAAGGGAGTATAAAAGAATTAATTTAAATGATAATTTATTGAAGGTGGATATCTTTTTTATTGAAATTATTTGAAACTTAATAAATTCGAGTAGTAATGAATTAAAATTTATTTAATGATTAATTATTTATTAATTAATATTTATTCGGTAGTTGATTTGTGATAGTATACTTTAATTAGTGTCTATAAATAATTTATAAAGAAAAAAAATTATTTTAAAAATCACCAACATTGTACAAATAGTTTCAATAAAAAAATATTTGCATTGGAAAAATTATCTTCAATTTTTTTTTGTATTAGTTATTACTAATTAATTGTATCAGCTATTACTAATATATTAGCGTGTGTTAGTATATTAAGTATATTAGTTAGTTTTTTTCTAATTTCAAAGTTGTAATATTTTCTTTATGAGAATAATACTCCCTCCGTCCACGAAAGAACTTCCTATTTTTCTATTTCGGGACGTCCACGAAAGAACTTCCTACTTTTTCCTATTTTGGGACAATACCCCACCACTTAAAAAATACTCCCCTTTTAAGACAATTCCCACCACTCAAATAACATTAATTAAAACAATACAATAAATTATTAATACTTTTTCACAATTCCCAATACACTTTACAACTTTTTCCCCACTCTCAATACACTATACAACATTTTATTAAAATCCGTGCCACTCCCTCCTAGGAAGTTCTTTCATGGACGGAGGGAGTACTTATTATTGAAAAATGTTTAAATATTTATTTTAAAATAGATATCACTGTGTAACTCATATGAGAAAGTAAGGTTCGTCAAGTGACCAACGACGAGAACCACTATATGGTATCACATAGTATCATGCATATAATTGAAAAAGAATATGCATAAAGATAAATATAAATATGGATATCAATCGGGTCAATCCACAAGGTTTCGAACTAGCCCTATCGAGGTACATGTCATTCGGGTGCGGGCTAATTGGGTTGAAGTGTTTTTTGCTTTAGAAATTTCTAACTTTAGCCCTAAATGTTCTGATTTCAGGCTAGCCCATCGAGCTAATTGGACTCAAAAATTTATTCTAAAAAATAATTAATAAATTTTCATTTGTGGTGTATTTTTTATCATACAACACTATATTTGTGTTCAGTGGTGGATCTACATGGGAGCAAGGGGGTACAAACCCAATTTTTTTTACTATATATATATATATATAAGAAAAAGTATAATATAGTATTATAATAATTATATTAGTGCGTTAAATGTTTAACAATTTACAATGATTTGTTTTATTAGTTTGTTAAGTTTATGTTATTTTTGTCTCATTTTTGTTTCTAATTAGATAAGCTTTAATATTGAATTTGAGTCAATCCTCGGGTTAAAATAAATTACGAACTATTAATAATAAAATTAATTTATTTATTTAGAAGATAAAACAATCTCTAAAAAAATATACATAATATCCATCTAATATGTTGTTGATATCAATATGTAAAAATTTGAAGGATGATAATTAGTATGATTACGTCCAAAAGAATTAATAAGAATATATTTTATAGTTAGAGGGAATATAATTATAAAAAATTAAACTAAACTAATATACTAATTTACTAATACTAACACTTTCAATCTAATATACATATAGAGAAAGGTTCAACAGAGAATTCTAAATATTTAAAGAATAGAAGACAAGTGAAAAAAAAAAACGAACAGATCTATATAACTTTGATGAACAAATCAATATAGCTCATGAACAACATTTTGGCCTGAGTTCGAACCCTGCTGGTGTCGAAATTTTTATTATTTTGACTAAATACGTCCGTTAATTAGTTATGTTGATCTGTTAGTAAATGTATAGATTAGTAAATGTATATGTCCGCGTACAATACATACACGAAATTAAATATTTTCACTTAATATTTGTGTTTAATTTTTTGTCATAATATAATATATTAGATTTATTAATTATTATATTATCGACGTTCATTTATATTATATATTTCATTAAATTTTCAATTTGATTTGATTGTTCTGTATTTTTTTTTTGTGTCACTTAAATACATTTATATATTTTTATAATACTCTTATTATGTATTACAAATACGTATGAATTATCGGACGTGCGGAGCACGTGTATAATACTAGTATATATCAAACTCAAAGAGACTAGTGATTTTAATACACACACTATGCATTTGACGTAGGAGCTGGGACTTTGCCCAATATTTTTCTTTAGAGTATAAACTAAAAATAAATATACAATTTATAAATCAACAACCCAAAACACCTACGAATAAACACATAACTATTTTATATATAATCGTATTAACTAAACTATTTCAAGACCAAACTTGTGCTTTCGTATTTTCAAATGATAGATTCCAAAACCTCCGAGTAAGATGGTGATTATTATATATGACGACAGCCATATATTTTAGTTGTAATTGTCGACATGATTCACCGTTATAGTTAATCATTTCATTTTCTTAGAAAAAAAAATGGAGAGATTGAAGGAAGCCCACGTTGTGGCCTTCTTCTGGGTTGACTTTTCCGAAGAGGATTTTTCATGATACAAATTTGAAATCATTAAATTTCTTCCCAAACCATTTTCTTTTTCATGATTTGAAATCATGCAATTACTTTTCTGAAGATTATCACCTTGAGCTAAGTAAAACTATAAACTCATGTATATCATAATTATTACTCCTTCGGTCTCAATTCAATAGTTATTTATGGAGTACAATAATATTTAATCTAAATAATGAGTTGAGTGAGAGTATTTATTATTTATTTATTTTCATTTTTAGGAATATGTGTCTTAAATTAGGATGTCCAAATTAAAAATTGTGACTTATTAAATTGAGACGGATAATTTTGATCCGACGTAATCAAATCAGGTTTGAATGCAATAAGAGTTAAGTTAAAAACGTATATTCTCGTTTTCAGGATTTCGCAATTTATTGAAATATTGGATTCACTTTTCCTATGGAGAGTTGTAGAATTTCTCAATTTGTTAAAACATTGATTCACTTTTCCTAAATGAGTTGTGACCAAATATGACTCTTGAGGTTTCATATGAGATTGATATTCCAAGTAAATATTGACTTCTAAAGATTACGTGATACTATTTGATATTTCGAGTAAATCGAAAGCAAAATATTTTCCTATAAAAGGAAACCTCCACGTAGCCTACTTTCCAAATAATTATAAAGTCTAAACTAGACAAATTCTTTACTCCATATTTTTTGGTAAATGAAATTAATCTAGTGGAGAAATGCTTGAAGATTGAAGAATACATGTAAAACTAAAAATGGTGAAACTGAGATAACCTCAAACTTGCAAATGAGGTGCTTGATAAAATTACTGACAGAGAAGCAGTACAAATTGGAGAAGTAAAAGAATGGCAGTAATCCACTGACGGAATGCGGCGGGGCCACCCACAAATTCCCTCAAGTTTGCAACAGTTAAAGAAAATTGTCAATGGCGCGTGATGGTATATGTATGTATGGAAAAGCAGAAAGAAAACACCACAAATTATTTAGTAGTAATAGAAAAATCATACGCATTTCCAAGTAACCATCTTTACATTCCATCAAGAAAGACTCCCCCTTTTCATCATCTTTTCTTTCCATGTGTGGTTTGAACACATAATATACGTAATGCACGCACGCATTCATATATAAATTTGTAGGAAGATCTCTACTTTTTTCCTTCCTTTCACTGCCTCGTTTGAGATTCTTGAAATGGTTGTTTGTCTTTTGATTGTCGAGTGGAAAATCTAGTTCGCGAAGCTTTTGTTGATGGGGAATTGCTTGGGATTTCTAGCTGCTGACCACCCTAACCCTAGTTCTACTTTACCCTCTACTCCAGGTATCTTCTCAAATTTTCAAGTGTTTCTTGAATTTGAGCTATAATTGTGAGATATGTGCTATTCATTCTTTTTATTTTGCCTAGCAATGATTTCGATGACTTCGTTCCTGGGATTCTGTGTAGAAAGTTCTTAGATTTATGATTGTATTGGTGAACTTTTTCGAGCCATTATAGGATTATGTGTTCATGTTAAAATTTGCATCTTTGATGCAGGGACATCGCGAGATTACAGCAATGGTGTAGGTCATTCTGCGACAAGCAGTAGCGCCGGCCTCAGCCGTTTCTCAGCTGCTTTCAGCGATGATGCGTGCTTGGCTGCAGGAGATCATATACTGCCCACTCCAAATTTGAAGATTTACAGTTTTGCTGATTTGAAGAATGCCACTAGGAATTTCAAGTCGGATATGGTTTTGGGAATAGGAGGTTTTGGCACTGTGTATAAGGGATGGGTGGATGAGAAGAGCCTGCAGCCTTCTAAACATGGGACTGGGATGATGGTTGCAATCAAGAAGTTGCATCCTCAGAGCGCGCAGGGCTTTGAAGAATGGCAGGTAACTCGTACTCATTTGTGTGTTTAAGTTTCTTTTCTGTCTAAGCATTGATCTAATTGTGCTAATCTTGAAGTTTATGGAGGGTAAGGCGTGGAATGTCGAATCAACTTATAGTAGGAAGCAGTTGTATCCGTGATAATGTGTGGGAGACCGACTTGAGAATCCTAGAGATGTGTGTGTGCGTTTAATTTCTAGTCTGTCTAGACATTAATCTGATTGTGCTAATCTTGGAGTTTATGGAGGGTAAGGCTTGGAATGTCAGATCAACTTCTAGTAGGAAGCAGTTGTATCCATGATAGTGTGGAGGAGACAGGCTTGGGAATCCTAGAATGTTGCTGAATAAAAACTGTTTATCAATCAAAAGATAATCCTTGTTGGCTGTCTCGAGTGGCATATGATATAAAAGATTTTTTTCCTAAGCATGGGATGGTTGCCAGATTGATGTAAGCAAGGTTGAGTCAAGGCTGGAGGGGTTCCGAGTGATGAACTGCCTATCATGTTCTATGCATTAGGCTGCTTTTTGGATCTAGAATTTCAGGCTTATTTTCTTATCTCCATTAATTGGGACAAAGTAGAAGGTCAATGCAAACAAACAAGCAACATATGACCAATTTTATAAAAAAATTGTTTTCTAAGATCTTACGAAGTTCTTAGAAAATGTCTGATGGCAATAGTAAACTCCTTGCACCTCAAATAACAGTTGTTATTTAGATGAAAGAGCACTATTTCTATTATCTGGTTGAACCTAGCTTTCTCTGTACATTATGGAATATTGTCCCACTCCCATCATAATGATATTTAAGTTTTCGTTTATCTTGACTTGCCTTTCCTACAGCTTTCCTGTTATATAACAAGAATTTAGATGCTCTGTCTGATTGGTTGCTTAACTTGGATATGCAGGCAGAAGTGAACTTTTTGGGAAGGTTGTCACATCCTAACTTGGTAAAGCTCTTGGGATATTGTTGGGAAGATAAAGAAATGCTGCTTGTCTATGAATTTATGCTAAAGGGAAGCCTGGAAAATCATCTTTTTAGAAGTACGAAACTTTTACTTGAAAATTAATATATATATATATATATATATATATATATATATATATATATATTGAGAGAGAGAGAGAGAGCCTAATCTGGCCTGTTTTTTACATGCAGGAAATGCTGCTACTGAACCATTACCGTGGGATATAAGACTCAAAATAGCAATAGGAGCAGCAAAGGGACTGGCTTTTCTGCACTCTTCGGACAGTATTTATCGAGACTTTAAGGCCTCAAACATTCTTCTTGATGGGGTAAGATTGTTTAGTACTCCCTCTGTCCCCCAAGTGCATACCCATATTTTCCTTTTGGTCCGTTCCCGAAATGCATACCCATTTCCTTTTTCTGGTAAGCATACTCCAGACAACCACTCACAACAAAAGTGGGACCTTATTCTACTCACACACACTCAACCAATTCTTAAAACCCGTCATTCCCAAATGGGTATGCACTTGGGGGACGGAGGGAGTATTATTTATTGCGCTAGACGAAGATTCCCTTCTCTTTCTTTATGTTGTTCAACTATTTAAAATAAGTTAGGCTTGCCAATTGAATGATATAGCAAGCATTAAAGTGAGAATTTTGATTTAACGTCAGGCCCGCCGCCTTTTCAGCTGTGAAATGCTGCATTAACCTAGCCTTCCATGTCCTTCTCCCTACTTGAGTTAAGATCTGGGAAAATATTTGCTTCAAGTCCCATATTGAACTACTCAAAACATATTTTTTGTAATATTACGCGCACCAGCAATTAGTCGATATCTTGTCACCATATCATCTCATAATCCGGGCAATCTTCTTTAGATATATAGTTTATTAATGTTCCCCTCTCAAGATAATAGATAGAGAATTATTTAGCATATCATTGATACCATTTCTCTGGACTTTTATAGAGTTTCAATGCAAAAATATCGGATTTTGGGTTAGCGAAACTGGGGCCTTCAGGAGGGAATTCTCATGTTACAACCCGCGTGATGGGAACATTTGGCTATGCTGCACCTGAATACATTGCAACAGGTGACCCGACATTCTTGATTTCTAAATATTCTCCCGATGATGAGTAGCTAATCATGGTTGTACATTAGGACATCTATATGTGAAGAGCGACGTGTATGGGTTTGGCGTGGTGCTGCTGGAGCTGCTGACAGGCTTGAGAGCCCTTGACGCAAAACGGGTACAGCAGAACTTGGTGGATTGGATGAAGCCCCTTCTCTCCCAGAAACGGAAACTGAAAACCATCATGGATGTGCGATTACAAGGGCAGTATTCGTCCAAGGCAGCATCACAGACTGCTCACCTCACCCTCAAATGCTTGGAGCAAGAGCCCAGAAAGCGGCCTCCCATGAAAGAGGTAGCTGAGGTCTTGGAACAGATTGCAGCCATGGAAATACCCAAAGAGTCCAAGAGTAGTAGATCAACGCGTTCTTCTTCTTCGTCTCTCCACCACATACAATCGCCCAGATCGTATCACTCCCCTCGTCAGTCCACAAGATAGATAGACGATCGCACGTGATGTGATTAACACTTAGTATAATATATATGGTGTTTTTATCACTTAACAGATGCTCCATTCTTTTTCCAAGGAATTTGTGAAGTTGCTTTGTTTGCCACTGTGTTCCAAGTTGTTTGATGTATGTGTTGTCTATTGACTTGCAAAATGTACGAGTTCGTCAGTGTATTAATTTGTTTGTGATCGATGCACCAATAGCGAATATTTGTGTCTTTTTCGACTTGAAATTTCTTGCAAATTTGAATCCTCCAGTTTTTGCTCACTTATGTATTGAGACAAATATATTAAACACTTTATGGAGTAGCTAAGGATCTGGTACTCCATTTAGAATGTATGCAGCTATACTCATTTTCAATGGTTATAAAAAAGCATGCAAATAATCTCAAATGGTGAAAATTGCTAATGAAGTTCAGGCACAAATATAAGGATTAATTACATTAAAATTCATAAAATTTGCATTAATTTTTGTTTTTCCTTGAATTTTAAATTTTGCCTGAATTTTCATGAACTTAATAGAGGGTTTAATTTTGCCACAATTTTTATCTGCGGCGAACCCCGAGTTGACATGGTGCCTACATAACATTTAATTAAACGACGTCATTTTATTTATGTAATTGAAACTGCGTCGTATTATTCCCATATAATAGGAAACGACGTCACCAGAAAAGACGAGAAAAAGACGAAAATCTCGTGCGACAAAGAAGAGTTGTGGTCTTACGATGAAGAAGACGATAATCTCATGCCATTATCGAGTTGTTCGTGTTTTGGAGTTATGGAGGACAGGTAGGGGTCACTTCAATTTTTTTAAGCGATATTATGTTCAGAAATTAGGGTTCATAGTTAGCTTATTTTGACGTCTGCAAACCCCTTTTCCAATTCGTTTATTTAATATGCTTTCATTTGGTTGTAAGATTGTTATGATTATTTGCTTTTACATTGATTGATTTTTGCATATTCTATATTTGTAGTGATGAATTTGTATTTTACATTTATCATGGAGACGAATTTGTTAGACTAGGATCCACCAGACTTTACTCGGGTGGTGAAGTAGAAGACAAATTTTATTTTGATTCCGGTATATTCGGTTATTTGGACTAAGAGGATGAGATTAATAAACTACTTATGTATCTTGGAATTGTATTGCCTATAAGATACCTAGAACTCTTATTGTTATGGACTTAAATGAGGACAAACAAGTCATGCAAATGATAAAATAACTCTCTAAAACATATAGATCAATTACTCCCTCCGCCCCGCCTATCTTGAGACTCATTCCATTTTGGGCGTCCCACTTATCTTGAGACCTTTCCTTATTTAGCAAAAGTTTTACCATTTATTCACCTTTTTCACTTTTTCATCTACACACAAAACACACATTTCTTAATTTTCATGCCAAAAAAAGAGTCTCATTATAGTTGGGATGGATGGAGTAACATATATGTGGATGATGGGAAAAAGAGCACTGTGAAGGTTGTAACTCTAACTGTGACTAAGATAGTTTTCATCCTAGCTACCCATTCTCCATGACTTGGGTGAATCTCAGGATCCACCCATTCAAAAAAGAAACATTGAAACTGAAGAGATTGGAGCAAATACTAAGGAACTCGAATAAAAAAGCTTCTATAAATAAATAAAAATCCTAACAATATCTAGTAAGAATCAAACTACACATACTGAATCTATTGCTTTTTGGGGTATCTTAAGAACCTCCGATTTGGATTTTGCACCGTCTAAGAAGTCTTCACCTGAACTCAAAAGCCACATTGGCGGAACCTTCATGGTGCGTCAACATTACGGGAAGCTTCAGATGAACTAAGTGTTGCAGCCATCTTCTTCACCCTAATTCGCAGAGGTGGAAAGAACAAAATTTGGGGGTAAAACCTAATTAAATGTTATAAAGAGGGATAGCATCTAAATTCTAAACGACGTCGTATTGCACACGACGCCGTTTTATTAATCGTCCGACAATTTCATGTTGTATTTCTGGCAACTTAAAAAATATCATGTCAATTTTTTATTTGGGGATTTATGAAAATTGTGGCAAAATTGAACCACCTATTAAATTTATGAAAATTTAGATAAAATTTAAAATTCATAAAAATCGAAAATCGATACAAAATACATTAATTTTGATGTAATTAACCCTAATGGTAAATCTTCTTTATCTCGACTCATTCTTTTAGAACTGAAGCGAAAATATATGTTGCATATTAATTTGAAAGATGGAAGATATCAACTTAGGATCTGATATAGTTGAAATTGTCAATCTTAGACTAAAAGATAATCCCTTCGTCCATGAAAGAACTTCCTAGGAGGGGTGGCACGAGTTTTAAGAAAAAGATTGTTGAGTGTATTGAGAGTGAAGAAAAAGTTGTTGAGTGCATTGGGAGTGGTGAAAAAGTGTTATAATTAATATTGAGAGTTGTGAAAAAGTGAAAAATAAGTAATTATAAGTGGTGGGGTATAGTCCAAAAATAGATATGAGGTTTTTTTGTGGACGTCCCAAAAAGAAAAGATAAGAAGTTCTTTCGTGGACAGAGGGCGTAGAGGGCGTAGTAATGTATTTTAGATTCTTTTTAATTTTAATTATTTTATAATATTTTTTGAATGAAAATGTGTTCATTAGTTATGTAATATATTAAATTTGATACAAAGTATATTAAAAAATAAGTTAAAAATAAAAATACATAAAACATGATTTCTTTTAAGCATTAGATTGATTGCTTCACTCATTTATGCATCAATGGCCATCTTTTAGGTGTTGGACCACCACCACCAAAAAAAGAGAGGAAGAAACCAACTTTACTGTGCCCCCTTTTTTATTGCGTTATCTCACTTTAACTTGAAAAGAAACTAACTTTATTATAATTGTAACTAGTATGCTGGCTGCGATGAACCAGCCATAATATATTTATTATTTTTAAAATTTTAAATTATATAAAATATCAAAATATCATTATTTATAAGTTTGATTAATTGAATATAAAAAATTATATTAATTTAAATATTAATATTTGATTTAAAATAGTGTATAGTGACAATTAAAAGTTCATATTTAAATAATCAAAAACTTGTTTAAAAAAATCCAAAACTAATTAAAAAATCAAGAAACATACGGATAATATAAAAAGAAAAATATAACAACAAATATATTTATATAAATAAAATAAATAATTCATACACATAATTAAATAAATCTATATAATTATTTAAATTCTAATTTTTTTATATATAACCAATTTTTTATTTAGAAATTCATATTAAAATTAGTACAAATTTTATTCTCCTTAATTGCATTAAAAACTACTAGTATAAATTAAAACTATTTTAATTTAAAATAATTATAATTAAAGAATCATGTAAACTTTTTTGAAATGAAAAAAATGACTTCTACTTATATTTTTACCAACAAAAAAAATGAAAAAAAAGTATGATGTTCGACATTAAGGATAAATGAGAGATAATAAAAATTAATTTTGACACTTTAAATAATCATATCTTATTCATTTTAAATTCAATTTTTTTAATTTTTATATCAAATTAAATATTTTTTTCGTAATATTTAGCATTATATATGATAGATTTTTAAATTCTATTTGACTTTATTATATTCCCATTGTAACAAAAATAGATGATATTCCTTAAATGTCAAATAAGAATCCTCATATCCAATTGCAAATGCAAATGCATGTTTTTTTTTTTTTTAAGTAAAATTCATTAAACCACGCATAAGGAGTGCAACTCATCAATGATACACGAGGAAAGAAAACAAACTATCCTAGCATGTCTAGGCAGGTAGAAGGATTGCAATCCAGTTGCCCAAACGATAACAAGAAATACTAGGAGAAAGATTAGAAATCCAAAACCAAAATCTAACTTTTATAATCTCGACCAAATCCTCGCTGCTACCGGACAAGCTCTTGAAAATAACTCCATTTCTATGGATCCACAAATTTCACGCAACGCAAACCCAAATGCATGTGGCTGATACAAGCGATTGAGATGGAAGAGAGAAGAGAAAAATATCGTATGATCGAGTCAATTAGCTACATCACATATTTGTTGTTTTCATCCTCTGAA
The DNA here is from genome assembly GCF_028751815.1 of Salvia miltiorrhiza. NCBI lineage: Eukaryota > Viridiplantae > Streptophyta > Magnoliopsida > Lamiales > Lamiaceae > Salvia > Salvia miltiorrhiza. The sequence continues at coordinate 49,026,640 of NC_080390.1, read as the reverse complement.
TTCTACATACTTTAAAATGCTATTTTTGTTTTAAAACAAACCATAAATATAACGACAACTACTGGTCGCTTCTAGAGGGAGAAAAACGACATGCCCAGATTCTTTAAATTGTTGAATATTTCAATGCAAATTGGAATTTTTTGTGACCTACCTCATTCCAACTACAATTTTCATTATCATAGATACACCACTTTTTTTTAACAAAACTACATGCTTCGCCAAGTAAATTGTGTTGATCATATCATGTCTACGTCTTACCTATATATATGTAATAATTAAAATATATATTATCGAATCGACCTCGAAAGCATCGTCCACCTGTCAATATTTATTAGTATTTTTATTACAGTACGACGAAATGAAATGAATATTATCAAACACAAAGATGTTACGTTAGTGGTTGATAAAAAAATAGAGTTTAAATTTCTCACCTGTTTTCCCCTATAAAGATGAGCCTAATTTCTCACCGAGAATCAGCAATTGGTCTTCCTAAATTCTTTTCCTCTTTTTAAACAACCATTGTTGAGCAGTGTTGCAAAATTCTTGAACAAGGTTTGGTCGTCTTCCTTTATTCAAAACCTCAACACACCAAGTAGCCAATCATAGTAACACAAAATCTATTCCCTCTCGTAACATGTTTTACATAGAAAATATGTTATATAATGTTTTTAGGTTGATCGGTTGGTGCTGACGGGATAGAGTTGAGTGTCAGGGTTCCACTCCGTCTTTTTGCCTCCACTAATGACGAGCTTCAAATCTTGTCTTTCAATTCAGTAAACTAAAGACTTCTACTATGCGATGCAGTATTAACTTGTCGAGTCTAGACTCCTAATTCGTATTTATTTTAATTGATTAGCTTAGTTAGGTCTTTCCATTATTTTCCTATTTTTTATTGCCTTGGAAAATCGTTACAAATTCTCTCTTATTAATTACATTTTATTGATTTTTTTTTTTGGTGTTTGACACATGTATACGTTCTTCTTCTCAACTTCATTTATCTATTTATCACCACATACATATAAACTCAATAAAAATATGGGCGTACAATATTGGAATATAGAAATAAAATCTTGTCTGCATAGTGTATAACTAAGTATTCATTTAGCGATCATTGCTCACTCTTTTCATAACATAAGCCAATATTTTCCAGCCCACATTTGGCCCTAATAATCGCCCATACCAAGACCGTGGTATCATTCTAATCACACCACATGCAATGCAACTAATATTTTATTAAAAAACAATTCACTTTTTTTTTTTCCTTTTCCTTGTGATTTGTTACTATATATTTTACATTTTGTTAACTTAATCTGTTTGATTAAATCGCTGCAGGTTGTGCTTCCTTTCACTTCAAAAGGTAATCCTGAATGAGTTGTGTAGCTCTATGTTATTTCATTCTTATTCAAGCTATACACAAAATTAACATCTGCTTGTAGTTCAGAAATCCATGATGATTATATATAATATGTTGGTTGATATTATAAGTTGAACAAACTCAATACCTCGTAGCATTTGGTGTGATTGTGATGAAATGGCTAGTTTAAATGTAGTTTTATTTGTGTGTGTGTGGCAGAAGCAGAAGCAGAAATGGAGAGCAGCAGGAGCAACAACATTGTTGTGAAGGTGTTTGGGAGTTCAGTGAGCTACATGAGGAGATGGCTGTTCCGGGCGCTGTCAGTGGGGGCGATCCCAAGGCACGTGGCGTTCATCCTGGACGGAAACAGGAGGTACGCCAGGAAATGGAACTTGGGGGAGGGGATGGGCCACAGGGCCGGCTTCCTCTCCCTCATGACCCTCATGAAGTACTGCTACGAGCTGGGAGTCAAGTATGTCACCATCTACGCCTTCAGCATAGACAACTTCAAGAGGAAGCCCGAGGAGGTGCAGTACGTCATGGACTTGATGCTCGAGAAGATTGAAGGTCTGCTCAAGGAGGAGAGCATTGTCAACCAGTATGGAGTCCGAGTGGAGTTTGTTGGGAATCTCAAGCTTCTAAGTGACCCCGTTCGCCTTGCTGCTGAGAAGGCCATGGAACTCACTGCTAAGAACAGTAGAGCCATTCTGTTGATTGCTGTTGCCTACACTTCCACTGACGAGATAGCCCACGCTGCTCAACAATCCTGCCTTGACAAGATTCAGATGAGGAGTGGTTTTTGTTTTGGTTTTGCCAAAGCTGATGATGATGCCATTACCATAAGGCTTGGTGATGTGGAGAGCCATATGTACATGGGAGTTGCGCCTGATCCGGATATACTGGTCAGGACTTCAGGGGAGACGCGCCTCAGCAACTTTCTGCTCTGGCAGACCTCCAATTCCCTGCTCTACTCGCCTAGGGCGCTCTGGCCGGAGATGGGGCTGCGCCACCTTGTGTGGATTGTCTTGAATTTTCAGAGAGTTCAGCCTTACCTAGAGAGGAGGAGGAAGCTGCTCTCCTGATATATACCAGTACTTATCTTTGAATGTTTGTTCATATTTTCCAGTTCAATAATAAGTTGTTGTTTGCATATAATCCCACCAAGTAGGATTTTACTTGGTTTGATTGAGATGTTGAATTGGTTACAAAATGAGACTTAAAAGATGAGTTGCTACACAAGTGAAAAGGCATGCTAGACTAAGACAACTAATAATGTAACCTACTAAATGACTGAGAATTAAATTTTGCTGCACATTAAGTGCAATTGCAGTAGATGACAATGAAATAACAATACATGTAGCAGCACCATTTCATTGCTGCTGCAGCAGATGAATGAACTGAAAATATGGGCGTACAAATGTATGTGTGTCTATAAATATTGTACTATTCATTCAAGAAACTAAAACACACGAAACTTGTGATTCCAACAGAATTTATGTTTTGCAGCCCACATTTGGCCGTAATAATCGCCCTCACCAAGACTGCGGTATCATGCTATGCAACTACTACAACTTGCTATAAAATATTTATGTGTTGCAGTTTCGATATTCAAAAGGGTTTTTCTCCAATGTTAATGATTAAGTTGCTGCAGGTTTTTCCTTTTGTGCTTCCTTTCATTTCAAAAGCTAATCCTGAATTACTTGTGTTTATGCTTTAAATCATTTGTTTCTATGTAAGGTAGATGATGGAGCGACAGAGCAGCAGCCTAGTGGTGCGGTTGCTGGGGAGTTCGGCGAGCTACATGAGGAGGTTCCTGTTCCGCGTGCTGTCGGTGGGACCGGTGCCACACCACGTGGCGTTCATCCTAGATGGGAACCGGAGGTTTGCCCGGAAGTGGAAGATGGAAGACGTAATGGGGTACAGGGCGGGGTTCCTGTCCCTGATGACGCTGATCAAGTGCTGCTATGAGCTCGGGGTGAAGTACATCACCATCTACGTGTTCAGCATCGAGAACTTCAAGAGGAAGCCCGACGAGGTGCGGTCTGTGATGGACCTGATGCTGGAGAAGATCGAAGGGCTGCTCAAGGAAGAGAGCATTCTGGAGCAGTATGGAGTGAGGGTGGAGTTTGTGGGGAATCTGAAGCTCTTGAATGAGTCAGTCAGGATTTCAGTAGAGAAGGCCATGAAGGCGACGGCTCGTAATGACCGGGTCATTCTGGTGGTGGCCGTCGCCTATACTTCAACGGATGAGATGGTGCACGCTGCTGAGCAGTGCTGCCAAAACAAGAGTGTTGATGGAAAGCTTGTGGAGGTAGCAGATGTGGAGAGGCACATGTACATGGCGGGCGTGCCTGATCCGGACATTCTTGTGCGCACCTCAGGAGAGACGCGCCTCAGCAACTTCCTGCTCTGGCAGACTTCTAACTCGCTGCTGTATTCGCCTAAGGCGCTGTGGCCGGAAGTTGGGCTGCACCACCTCATCTGGGCGGTCTTGAACTTCCAGAGAGTCCAACCTTACCTCCGCACTAGGAGGAACTACCTACCTTTGTCTACTCAGTAATAAGGATTTTCATTTGCCTTAATAATTATATCAACATCAAATGAAATAAGATTACAAAAGAGGAACTGGAACTGAGGCTTACAACTGGGTGATTATATATATAGAAAATAAGAGAGTGGGTACATATGTATCAGCTAAATAAACTGTGTTTCACAATGAAAGAATACATAACAATAGTAGCAGTATGGCTACAGAGTTGCTGAATGTAGCTAAAATCCTCAGAGCCCATATTCAACGTCTAGGTTGGTGCAGACGAGGGCGATTACAGAAGATGCGGCCGTTGGCCTTTACAAATGCTGCTATAGCCAAACTCATGCTTGCCCACATGAAGGAAAATAATAAATTCCACATATCGTGTCGAACTACAAAACAACAAGATACTCATCAGTACCACTCAATCATGCACAAGTCAATAAGTTTTGAAACCTCTTTCACTCATTCGATAATCATGTATGCAGAACGTCCCAAGAACAAGCATGGCCACACAAGTTTGTAAGTTCATTACAAACAAGGGCAAAGAGAACAAGTGGAAGAATTTTAATACAACTAGAAGCAAAAGCCATTGACAAGAAGTGCATCCTTACCTCGTCTAAGTGACAACAGCGCGAAGAAGAAGCCAATCAGCATCACTCCGAAAGCCAAAGGAAAGGACTGCAAAAGTGCAAAAAAAATACAATATAAGTCCCCTATTCAGATAGTTAGCATAATAATGTGAGCACACTGATACTTGGACCATTATTAGAATTACACCTAACATGTATGACTTTTAAAATACACAGCTACATACTTAAAAGGGGAGAAAGCTGGTAGTTATGGATTACTTACTGCCACTGCCTCAATACCGCCTTTCTGTGCTGTAGGAGTCATGCTTCGAGAAACAGAAACAATATAATGCCCTTGTACTAAATCAATAGCATCCTTCAAAACAGAATCAAATGTAAAGTTAAGTAGCAAAATGATTAAACTAAATAAGCCATAATCTTGAACATAATAATAGTTTACGTCTATCACATAGAGAAACTGAGAGAAAATGTGAACCCAATTTGTTACCAAAATAAACACAAGAATAAATCTTACATAATATGCTATCAAATATTTTTAAGTACTAAAAATTCCCTGAATGAAGATTGCAATTTGAAAACATGTGTGTGCTTCTACACATTGAAGCAAGAAAAAAGTTGAGATCCATCAGAGCTAAGATCATAAGTAGAAAATGCTAGACCAGCTAATGCCAATACCAATTCTATAAAGAACTATGTTTGAGCATTTATGTGTTGAACAATTTTGCAAGAAAATTAAAATGAGGGAAAGCATGCAAACCTGCTTTGTACCATCAGCGAAGTTGTTTAAATAGTATCGCATGAGAGCATTAAATCCATCATTCAGAATACCTTGAACTGTTCTCTGGCCACATCTGTTATTAAAGACAAAAAATATTAAAAAATCTTTAATCTTGTGACTTGTGAGTTTGTCCCTTAACATGTGTCTTGATTCATCCAAATAAGGAGAAATTACTTTCAGTATGATGAAAAAAAAAAAAAAAAAACAATTTTTTTAAAGCATAGAGTTAGGAGACTGATAACATAAGAAGCTTCAGTAGCAGCAGGAAAACACTGGATACACAAAAGAATGTCAGGCTGCAAAAAAAAATCAACAATTTCAAAGCCCAATCAAGGATAAAATATTTTTGATGCATGAATACTGGCTCAACCACCTACAATAGCTAACAGAAGGATATAGTTGAATGCTTCATAAGCCTGGTGTTTGCATTAGTATTGACCTCCAACAACTCAAGGAGATGAAGATCACAACTAATTATTATGAAAAAAGTAGGCACTCTTTTTGTTGGAATCTTGAGTTCTTTGATACTCCTACATTATTATTATTACATGAGTTCGCTAGGTGAACTCTTTTTGGTGCAATTAAAGAACTAGAAGGAGAAAAGTATTCACAAACTCTAGACTGAATGGCTTGAGTTATTTTAAATTTTAAATTGAGGAAGTTCATATCAATGTATTTATTGTATCCAGACTAGAAGAACAATCTCACACTAAAGCTCATATATAGATTACTGAAGAAAAATAGCCCTAGAGCTTTCTCTCCTCACCTTAGTCATTTGAATCCTAGCCTTACAATACAAAAGAACTTAAAGCTTATTGGTTAAGTTTATTCCCCCAGGTATAATTCAGACATGTGACGTTTTTGCAGATTAGCTACTTAAACATTCGCTAATCCAAAAAGTGACAAGTACCACTGAAAGCATAAGCTCCACAATTATTCAAAAGAGGCTGAAGCAACTGAAAGTTTTAAATTGAAACTGATTCAAGAACCTAAGAAGGTACATAATAATATGCCATATTTTTGTTGTAGTGGAACTCTTATTTCCCCTCAAATTATTTTCTCAAAAGGATCGCTCAGTAATCAATGCTAGTTCATCAAAATGGCTCAAAAAATATACCTGACAAAATCCCCCTTTAAAGCAGGAGTACCAGAATACTGGATGCTTATGTCATCCCCATGGTTAGCCCACACTGAAAACAAAGTAGAGAGATGGAAAGGTTTGAGAAGGATGATAGGCCATGAAAATTATTACATCATATTCTGACCAAACCTAAAACTGAAGGTAAAAGATTGTAGCAACTAGCTAGAATTTAGAACAATTTAAGAATATTGTTGAAGTGGTGCATTACAAATTTTAAAGCTTTCATCAAAATTGGGGTGTGAACTGATAGTTTCCTCAGCTTCAAAAATACCAAGCCGTCGGAGTTGAAATTCCAGCATTTTACGAGCTATCATGCTCTGCAAATAGAAGATGAAGAGGATAAAGTGAATGAGAAATGCTGCCCTAGAACAGAAGTAATGACACATTTTGTTTTGTTTGGGGTGCCTGGGCGGGAGTATTATCATCGCTTTTGCTAACATTACTGTAAATCAAATATGTATTACATTCAAGAACAAGGTAGGTAGATACACTTCCATATAATTTGTTTCCACTTGAAAAGGCTGAATAATTCATTGTCACTTATTATCGATGCTGTATCCGCTAGGGTGAATCAAGAGAAAATTGTCACGCCAACAAATCTTAACATTTTATGCATAATAAATAGCATATGTTGCATCTGTTTGTTTTAGTCAAAAAGGTATCAAGAACTCATAACCATGCCAACCTGGTTCCCATTAAGTTTTCTGAAAGTATTAACTGCATACAAGATGATATTCTTGAAATTGTCTCAAGCCCCAACATGAATTCTCCATCCATTAAAACAAGTAGTGATGGAGATAGACCCTCCAAGGCCTAGAAAACTAATGCAATCATCTCCATCAAGTCAAGTTTTCATCTAACCATCGTTTACCTAATGCAATCATCTCCATCAAGTCAAGTTTTCATTCATCTAACCATCATTTACTTTTGGTCTCTGTGACTTTAAATCAGTTCTCTTTCTCAGGAAGAGTTAAAAGTAACAAAGCTCTAAAATCAGCTGGTTCAAGAAGTACCTCTCAAACTAACAGAATACTAGAACATACAACCTTAAAAGAGGTATGCTTTTACAAGATTCACATATCCATTAATTTAAACTGCATCATCAATTTGTATCACTATGAAGATCACACAGAGGTTGAAAAGATAAGGTGTGGATCTATCTAGAATAAGGTGTTGATATATCTATGGAAACATAAAGTTTTACAGAAGCAAACTAATCCTATATCATTTAATTTAGTAATGATTTGGGAATAAGAAACTATGCAACTTTGAGAAAACAAAAGTACCTGAGTAACATTTGTACGGTCCAAGCAGTCTATGCAATTGGTCCTCACAGCTCCTCCTTGAGTTTCAACTTTTTCCCCCTTCTCATTTAACAAAAAGTACCTATAGTATAATAAAAGCAGTAAGGACCTGAAATCCCTAAAACACACACACACAAAGTAAACGATCCAAACTACACAGTCAAATAATTGGCTTCACACCAACGATTATGACTGCGAAAAAGATACTTTGTATTTAAATAATAAATTCAAATTCCAAAGTCAAAGATGAATGCAGTTTAAAAGATAGACTGATCAAATTTAAACAACAACCTCCTCGTAGACTCTTCATGTTTCAAACGAGTAAAAGCCTATTTCAGGACCACAATTGGTTAAATGAATATATTGACTAAGCAAGTGGATACAGCACCACTGGCACATTGTTAGGACGATATAAGATAATGTATGCCACTATTGTTGGGCCAAAATAAAAAGTTAATAGACTTTAATTATAAGATTACACATAATACTCAAAAGGTTGATGTAAGAATGAAACTTGGATACAGAAGTAGATGGTGTTCTCAGTTTTTTGAATCTTAGTTGTGGGTTATTATCAAACATGACACAAGTACATAACTTGCAGGAAGGGTCCACATTAACCAAGTACTATATCGCATTGCATGGAAGTATGACCAGGTAATAGTTGTCTCGTAGTAGCGCAAGATACCTATGTTATCAACATCCATTCCCAAAAATAACGTATCTTTAGCAGAGTAAAAGAATGTAGAAATCTATATTTAAAAATTAGAGAAAAATGATAACCCATTTCTCTAATTTAAATAAACACCCATGCAATATCTTCAATTATGTTTACCTCCCTTCTGTTAGGAACAGTTTGCTTTTTGATCAAATTGGTATATGTTAAGATTAGGGAAATTTTGTTCGAATGTATCTAACAAAATTAAAATACTCTTTCAATCAATTTTTACATATCGAAACCAAAATTATCAAGCCATAACTTCTCATGCAAAATCACACTCTATCACAAACATGTAAAACTGATTTCCAGCTCACTTCACTTCAGAAGCAGAAAATAGAAAAGATAAATAATTTACAAATAACTATGAGCTATTGACACAAAATTTTCTTGCAGTACTAGGTCTCCAAATCAAAGTTAAGTGTGCCAGAAGTTGTATGTAAGTTTAGGTAGAGAACATCAAGATTTTGTTCCATTATCTTTTATTTTACAAATGCTTTTAATGCTCATTCCGTAGTTTTATTAATGCTTTTTGGAGATTAACCATCTGCAAGCCTGGAATCTATAAACCTTTTGTTCATCTTTTGAGAGCACAGTATTAAAATGGATCAGAAAACAAAGTTTTAACAGTGAATCTGCTTTTATCCTTTTCTGAGGGAGAAGAAATCAACTTTGAACAGTTAAGTTAAAAGCAAATTCATTTCACCTCAACTATCATCACAGGCACAGAAAAGATGGAACAGTTTCATAGACAATGCAAACTATGAAATACGTAAAGCAAACAGTTCTTGGAGAAACTAAACAGACTCAAGCAAGAAAACTATAAGCTCCTCCAAAAAGTAACTGCACCTGCTTTTAATCAGAAAATCCTCAATTTGTTCGTAAAGAATGGATAAGCGCTCAAAGTGGACATGCCCACATATCTTGTGAAAATCAAAGTGCAGATATCTGAAAAATGTTTCGGGTAAGGATATAGCAAGTTCACATCCAAGTGATCATGTATAGCTGCAATATAATAACATTGAAACACAATATACCTCACATCATCACTAACAATAGGTTCCATTGCCTGGCAAAACCTTTCAGATAAGCGTCCCTCATCTCCATGCTGTTAAAAGGTTCAAAGAAATAGGGCGGGAATACCAAGTTTACCAACAGGAAAATATATTGTACATAACAGTTAACATAGCGGGAGTCACTTTGTCATTCACGTCAAAGAAAGGGATTCTAGAATTGAATATGAATAAAAGGAATAAAAAATCATATATTTAGCTGAAAGAGATGTTCCAGATTGGCATATTGTCACCTTCATCCACTTATATGTTTTAATACCAGTTTGATCTTGGCAGGAGAGTTCTGATATTTGTACAGGTCCTGGGAGTTTTCAACCTATGTACTGGTTCATATGATCTCTTCAAATGATGAGAATTCTTTTTCAAACTATGTATAAGTGAATATGAACCCTTTTTAAGCATCAAAATCCGAGCTTCTTAGGTTTCTAAAATATAAAGCACTTTCAGAAAGACGCTATTTTTCTTTTGAAAAAAAAAAATCATACTAGAGACCAATTTGTATTACATCTTTAGAGTAGATATATTTATGTCTTTTAATACTAGAAAAGCTCTATTAAAAGACGACTTGTCATATACATAGGTTTCAAATATGGTACATTATTGTTGAAAATTAGTCAGGTAAAGTGCAACCCTGATGAGGATGGCAATCAGCAATGTGCAACAAAATTGGGTCCATGTACCTTGTTCACTAAATCAACTGCAAGAACGTTTCCATATTTCTTTCTTAGATCCAAAAAATGTCTTTCAGCCACTCGAGGCTGCACAAACGTGTAGAGGAACAAGTCATCAAAGAAGATGTGATATGTTAGGTTAGAACATAATATGAAGATAAAAAAAACTACTTACTGCTTCCTCAGGTCTCACGATTTCAAACTTTGGCTTATATGTCAAATCAACAATCTGATCCCAGAGAAATGGCATCGACCCTCGCACCTAAAATAGGAAATTAGTTCATCAGGTCAACAAAGTGAGATACTGTAAAATAATACTCCCTCCGTCCCCTAAAAATGTGGTGTGGTTTGAGTGGCGCGGGTTTTAATAAATAGTTGGGAGATGTGTATAAAGTGGAGAAAGGAACCCATCAAAATTGATTTGTTAGGCAATTTTTAAATGGTTTGTTAGATGAGTTTTTTGTTAATTATTGAGTGTGAATGAGGGTGAAAATATAAGAGTGTGTACCAAAATGGAAACACCATACTTGTTGTGGGCAGACCAAAATGGCAAAAAGACCACACTTTTCGTGTACGGAGAGAGTAATTAAACATTTGACTAGATACATATCATGTACAACTGATACTCATGCCTAAAGAGCATCTTAAGTTAGTATCTATAAGTGAACAGTATGCAGTATAAAGAGACCATATGGTTGATGCTAGACAAGTAAATAAAAACCAATTAAAGTTCAGTTTACAAAAGAAACATGTGAATGTGATTTTGCACCAGTATTGTGCAAACCTAAATTAAATTAGATGGTATCCATCCATTCGAAAGAAGAACTCTAAAGCATTTCATCACTGTAGACAGTACTTTCTCAAGGCATTACCATAGAGAAAATTGTAGTACCACATATAAATCATATTGTAACCCTATGAGAATTTTACCTGAATAAAAGATGCAGTGTGCCCATTAATTTGTATGATTTGTTCACTTTCCACAAAATTTGCAACAAAACCATCAGAATCAGCTCCTCTTCTCCACATTCGTGTGCCTACAGAAAATTTCAAAATAAATTACAGGTGCGATAAAAAGATGTTTATTCATTCTCCCGCATCGTAAAAATGGTTCTAACGGGAACAAATCAGAGTTTTTCCTTTTTTAAAGAAAAAAGAAGAAGAAGAAGACAAAGAAAGTGAATGTTTTGTGTTATACAGTATTTTAATGGTTTGGCGTTGGTGGCTTTTAGCAAACTTCTTGAAGAGCAAAAAAGAAGAAATTTCCAGTTTTGAGAGGAAAAAGTAAAATAAGGATACTCAGAATGCGACTTATATATCATTCTCCACTCCAAATGATAATCATAAAGTACAAGCTGGATTTCCAAAAGTACAATATCTTTTTAATGGTTTAACTGATCCCAAGTTTCAATTGCTAATTTGAGAATTTTGGTGACCATGAACAAATTCAATTATAACTATCAAAGCAGGTGTGTGCTAGATCATATAGAACAGAATCAATAAGCCCTGAAAGGAGATAGTAATTGATGAGTTCCCAGATCCCACATCACAAAAGAGCAACATGCCAGAATAAAAAAGACACAATTCCAAACTCTAGAACCAAATAGATAATTCTAGATCCAAATAGTATTGTAGTAAAATACTTGGCATAGGGATCTCAATGAATGACTTTTAAGAGAATACTATCTCCTATCACCGACCAATTCTTCACAGACAACATGGCACATGCAAATTTTGATTGAGAAGACTTCAAACTAAGTTTATTAACAAACCAGTGGTTCATGCAATATCGGAAATTAAGTACACAAAGGCACATAAACACAAGTGCAAGTTTTGGAAAAGATATCCAAGAAACTTATATCCTTGAGCCAAGGAAACCAATAGGATCTGAGCTCCCGTATAAATTATCAGAAAGTCTAAGGCAAACAACATACAGAAAGAAGGTCAGCCATTCGCCTCGAAATACTCCTCCGTCCACTAATTCAAGGCCTTCTTTCCTTTTTGGTCCGTCCACCAACTCAAGACCTATCTATTTTTAGCAAGTTTTTTTCATATTTTAATTGGTGGGTCCCAATAAATAATACATTTTTTCTCCACTCAACTAATGAATAATACATTTTGTGGGCCCCTTTCTCCACTCAACCAATAAACAATATATTTGGTGGGTCCCTTTCTCCACTCAACTAATAAAAATACACTTTTTCTTAAAACCCGTGTTTTGCCTCTTAGGTCTTGAATTAGAGGACGAAGGGAGTATTTGTCTTGCTGTCAATTAGTCAGCAGCAACTTGGGACAACAGATGTTGGAAGGAAGAAACAAATGGAGAGGGAAAAAGTAGTGGGGTAAGGATTTTAACAATATCCGGATTACCTGTTCTTCTCGTGCATCTTCGTGCAATTAGTGCAACATCAAGAATATCCTTCCCAATGGCTGCTTGAACGTTCTGAAAGCCTAATGACTTGTCAAGGCATCACTTATTGTAAAATTATGATATGCTTATGCTAATCATAAGTGGCATGTACTGGAATTTCAGGACATTCGAAAGGATACTGCCTTGAATGACAGGGAGTAGATATGGGTCAAGCTGCATGAGGATGATGTATAATTCAGTTACTACAATATAAAAGGGGGAGCTTAGAGAAAATTTGAATTACTTATATGATTCATCCAGAAACTTGACCTTGTTGTCTATAAGCACTTCCAGCATGTAGTTGTTCCAAAGAAATCGAGGGTCAGCCTGAAGAAAGAATGTACAGACAATAAATTAGTGCAAGTTCTGCAGTCAACATAAATATAGCAAACCCAAACCCCAAACTGCTCCCAGCAAGAAGATTAAGCTGCTACAGGAGTAGAAGATGCAGTATGAAATCCATAAGTTTCAGCAGAGTTCAACCATTAATCATTTAGAAACTCACTTGTCTCCAAAGAGGCAGCAATTTTGACTCATCACCCAAATCATGCAACCTCTGAGCACTGCCAGAAAAAGCACAAGTCTTGATTAGACCAATTGCTAGAAGTACCAAACATCTTAGACTTGCAAAAAGTAGACATAAATGCTATTTCATTTTAAATTCTAATTGAAGTCATATTTTTGGAAATATACTGTAACACTTCATGTTACTGATGGGCAATAGTGAAGCTCCCCCAACGAGTCTCATGCACAACATACTAACAAATGAAAATGATTTCAAGAATGAAGCAAACAATATAAAAAAAGCACCGAGTATGTGTATGAAAACTTCACCTCAGAGTCATATTCACATCATAGGAGAAATATAGACCTGGAGCCCTCTCTGCAACATTTAGCAAGCGAGAAAACTCACTCTCCATCTTTTTCTGTTCAACAGAGGTATATATTACAGTGAATTGGAAACAATAATTTACTCCAATTGTAAGATGATGGACCTCGCCAGTACCTGTTCTTCTGGAAAATTCTTGAGCGAATGATCACATGGAAAAACCTTCAATGATGTCACTTTGAAAATGGAGTGACCCAGATAAGATCCAACGCATTCACGTCCAGTTATCACTAATAAATATGATCCTGAAGTAAAAAATATGAAAAATCAGTATCGTGGAGAAACTTTGATGGAACTAAGGATATAAAAAAAATTAGGACTGCCATATTACTAGACACACAACAATCCTTTTTTCACTAGAGAAAACATATTGCAAGCAAGAGAATGGGAGTCAACTAAACATAAAAAATGAGCAACCGGACTATGCCTAATGTGCACTATAAAAGCTGCACTCAATCTTCTCCCCAGAAGTCCTCTTTCCGGCCATTGAATTTCTCACTATTACAGTATTTGTTTCTTCGATCATTACTTGTTAGAGCCCAGTGCATAAAAGAACTTCTAAGTGGAGACATAATCATCTCCAGGTGCAGACGGGAGCTATATCACTTCTCACATGGACTTTTGTGAAGAAACAGGAGTTGCAGAGTGGACTTTGGAGCACTACATGGATGAATAAGACCATAATGGCAGCTGAAGTGGCAGATACCAGCAATGGGGCCAATTTCGCTAATTACTCCTACAAATCCCTACAAATTCCTTCTCAATTTGGAGGCAGCCATGCTGCGAGACCGCGCCCCCCACCCCAAAGGTACCTACAAAAGCTACGATAACAACTGATTTCTGGCAATGAATATGTGGCTTAACTGAAACAAAGCCTATATATTACAATGTCTAATATGACCCCTCATATGTCAAGGTTATTGCATCCATATTTCAAGAACTCGCCTCCAACTCTTACCCCCATCCAGAAATAGCCCAACAGTACACTTCTAAACTCGACCCCATTTTTCACCCCAAGTCCACATGCTTCCGGAAACAGTGATTTGAAGGAAACTTTCTATGGTGATCAGTGGTTCAGGTTTATAACTTTATATAACCAACAAAAGTACACTGTTGAAATAAATGCCTGGTGATTAGAAATGTAAATTAGAAGCTTAAAAATCTCCGAAATGATTGCGAACTTGCAAAAATGCACATGAGGCTGACTTGGTTAGCAACAAGTTGATTTCTACTTTTTAAATTCACAGGTAGAGGAACTTCGTTTTGAGCATTGTGAAGGGTAAATAGAAACTTGCTCCTTCGTTTCTGTAATGCCTCTTGACGGAATAATGATTAATCAGTAATAAATTTACTCACCCAATTAACAATAAAAAATACCATAGAACTTTTTGTGGAGACGCAATGTGAATCGTGTGTTTTGACCAAGATCACTATTCACTAGTAATCAAAACTTGGCAGAACATGAATAAGCGCTATATCCTGGCACCAGACGTTGATCGAGATTTAAAAAAAAAAGGCAGATAACTTCGAGGGAGTATATCATATACCAATACAGTACGTATCAAAAGGTAAACTGAAGCACACGTCCCTCCAGCAGATCACTAATCGCTAACTATCCTCAGGTAATAAACAGCAGCAAAAAACTTGCCTGCCAAAAGCTTGAGCATACCGACCACGCCATAGATAGTCTGAATTTTAGGAACGCGAAGCGCGTTGCTTTGAGGTATTTCATCTATACAACAGGAGAGAACATTAAAAACACATTTCCCACAACACCAGAAAAGCACTAAAGTATCAGGAAGAGAAAAAAATGTAAGGAATGAAATACCAATAAGATTCATGGAGCCATCAAGGCGGCTAACAGCGAGCAACGACGAGGAGGATCCGTCAGTCGGCTCCACCACGTACTGATCCGGGAATTCCCACAGCCGCATTTTGGTATACAGCTTCTGCACGGGATCTATTTTGTCCGTCATCATCAAGATTGTGACTGCAAAGCAAAATCGAAAGCCACAAATCCACTCAGTTCGATCCAACTCGATTTGATCCCAGGAGGTAAATCGAACAAGAACAGATCACTGAAACATTCTTACAGATTGAAGCAGAAAAATGTCGAAGGAATCGGAACGGAAGCAAAACCCGATTGATTTAAGGCGCCTAAATCGCGAGAGAGATTGAAAATTTTGGAGTGGAATGGGTCAAATGAAGGGAATTAGGGGTGTTGGAGAAGTTGAAAAACGATGGGAGATGTGTGCGGACAAAATCAAAACGGAATTAACTGAAAATGCCGCATAAGTAGCTTGCTGTTCTCGCCCATGGCCGATTTCCAAAATATGCTCTGCACTAATCATATTGTTTCACCTTATTCGATTTTCTTTCTTATCATTTCTTTTTATTAGGTTGAACAAATGAAAAAAAAAAAAAAACTTTTTTTTTATATATTACAAAAACGCATGCAGGCGGGAATACAACACCACCTAAAATGAGAAACCTCACCACCGGAAATACAACATCACCTCAAATGCAAAAATATCACCACACGTAGGCGAGATTGAACCCACGACCTCTCATAAATGAGAGTTTTTGAGTGCCTCAACCTTGCCGCTAGAGCAAGGCCTCATTGGCTAAAAAATGAAAAATTCTTACTTTTCAATTTACCTTTGTAGTTGTAATTCATTGAATTTTGTTGCAAAATTATTTTATGTGGGAGTACTTTATATTAGAAATTATAAAAGTAACTTCGTACTTGTATATAGTTTAGTCACTTTGATTCGTTGGTCATGATGAATTACAACGATAAATTAAAATGATGAAGTTATTACAATTCATCCACTTAAAACCCGTTTAAAATATGTGTACTCGTGTATCAATCTCAAACACAATTAAGGCGTGAATTTTTTATTCGTTCTAGACCCAAACATGTATAACAATAGTTACTAATTACCTAAACTTGATTGAATTTTTATGTATATTTTGTTACAATAATTGGTTATCCTTTGCAACAACAATCCAAAGTAAAAACATTAATGGTAAATAAAATAAATAGCAAAAGATTAAAAATTAAAGAAAAAATCGCGTTGACATATCTTCTAGTGTCTAGACCTGCTTTGAAAAATCACTAGTGTTTTACCCGTGCGATGCACGAGATTACATATGTTGTTAAAATTTGGTTTTGTCTTAACTAATTTTTTAAAAGAAATATGAATATATTTTTGTTGAAAGTTATTAAAATTAAAATAAAGATATAAAATAATAAAAGAAATATGAATATATTTTTGTTGGTTATCCTTTGCAACAACAATCCAAAGTAAAAACATTAATGGTAAATAAAATAAATAGCAAAAGATTAAAAATTAAAGAAAAATTCGCGTTGACATATCTTCTAAGAGGGACACTTACATGAGCGCAGTGCAAATCGAGCGCTCACTGTGTGCGCGCGGATCCTTCCACTGACCCGACCCGGATCCGAGTAAATATGTATATTAAAAAAAAAAGTTACAACAGTTTTATTATATTATAATCGTTTACTGAAATAAATAATAACAGAGCACCTAGATCAGTTGGTTCAGGCACTACTTTGTAATCTGCCAGGTCCTGGGTTCGAAACTCATTAAGGAGCGAAATTTTGAATTTTTTTTTTGTAGTTTCTTTAGTTTCTTTTTATAACACTTGTAGTTTCTTTTTCCTTTTTTTGTAGTTTCTTTCGAAACTCATTAAGGAGCGAAATTTTGATTTTTTTTTTTGTAGTAGTTTCTTTTTATAACACTTGTAGTTTCTTTTTCCTTTTTTTGTAGTTTCTTTCGAAACTCATTAAGGAGCGAAATTTTGAACTTTTTTTTTTGTAGTAGTTTCTTTTTATAACACTTGTAGTTTCTTTTTCCTTTTTTTGTAGTTTCTTTCGAAACTCATTAAGGAGCGAAATTTTGAATTTTTTTTTTGTAGTTTCTTTTTATAACACTTGTAGTTTCTTTTTCCTTTTTTTGTAGTTTCTTTATTAAAATAATACTTGTAGTTTCTTTCTTTTAAGTATGTAGTTTCTTTATTAAAATAATACTTGTAGTTTTTTTTTTTATAATTTCTTTCTTTTAAATATGTAATTTTTTTTATTAAAATAATACTTGTAGTTTCTTCTTTTAAGTATGTAGTTTTTTTTTTTTAGTTTCTTTCTTTTGAATATGTAATTTTTTTATTAAAATAATACTTGTAGTTTCTTTCTTTTAAGTATGTAGTTTCTTTTTTTTTGTAGTTTCTTTTTTTTAAGTATGTAAGTTCTTTCTCTTTTTTTGTAGTTTCTTTCTTTTAAATATGTAATTTCTTTATTAAAATAATACTTGTAGTTTCTTTCTTTTAAGTATGTAATTTCTTTATTAATATAATATTTATTAAAGGTTTCATTTAGTAAGAAAAATAGTATCATTTGTTCTATATTTAAAGTTTTCATTTAGTAAGAAAAATAGTATCATTTGTTCTATATTTAAAGGTTTCATTTAGTAAGAAAAATAGTATCATTAATAAATGATATTAAAAGTTTCGCTTAATGATATTACAAGTTTCGCTCTTTTCTTTGTTCTATATTAAAGGTTTCATTTAGTTTGAAAAATAGTATCATTTGTTCTATATTAAAGGTTTCAAATGACACTTCAACAATTCAAATGAAACTACGAGATTTCAAATGACACTATGACATTTGAAATATCACTTTGACTATTCAAATGTCACTATGACGTTTCAAATGACCCTTCAACAATTCGATTGAAGCTATAAGATGACATTTATGATATTTCAAATGACATATCAAGAATTCGAATGACACTATGACATTTCAAATGACACTTCAATAATTCGAATGAAACTACAAGATTTCAAATGACACATCAAGAATTCGAATGACACTATGACAGTTCAAATGACACTTAAACAATTCAAATGAACTACAAGATTTCAAATGACACTATGACATTTGAAATAACACTTTGACTATTCGAATGACACTACGACATTTGAAATGACACTATGATATTTGAAATGACACTACAAGATTTCAAAAGACACTATGACATTTCAAATGAAATTTTCAACAATTGAATGACACTACAAGATTTCAAATAACACTATGGCATTTCAAAGGACACTACAAGATTTCAAATGACACTATGACATTTCAAATAAAACTTCAACAATTGAAATGACACTACAAGATTTCAAATGACACTATGACATTTCAAATGAAACTTCAACAATTGAAATGACACTACAAGATTTCAAATGACACTATAACATTTGAAATGACACTATGATATTTCAAATGACACTACAACATTTGAAATGACACTATGACATTTCAAATGACACTACAAGATTTCAAATGACACTATGAGATTTCAAATGACACTACAAGATTTCTAGACCCAAAACTTGAAACCTTAAATCCTAAATCCTAAACCCTAAACCTGAAACCCTAAATCCTAAACCAGAAACCTGAAACCTGAAACCTGAAATCCTAAACCCTAAACCCTAAACCTGAAACCTAAACCCTAAACCTGAAACCTGAAACCCTAAAACCTAAACTTGAAAACCTAACTCCTAAACCTTAAACCTGAAACCCTAAAACCTAAACATGAGACACTAACTCCTAAACCCTAAACCTGAAACCTAAACCCTAAACCCTAAACCTTAAACCTAAACCTTAAACCTGAAACCCTAAACCCTAAACCTGAAACCCTGAATCCTAAACCCTAAACCTGAAACCTAAACCCTAAACCTGAAACCATAAATCCTAAACCCTAAACCTGAAACGTCAAACCTAAACCTGAAACGTAAACTCTAAACTTGAAACTCTTGTAGTGTCTTTTGAAATCTTATAATGTCTTTTGAAATCCTTTAGTGTCATTTGAAATCTTAAAATTTCATTTGAAATCCTTTAGTGTCATTTGAATTCTTGAAGTGTCATTTGAAATCTTAAAGTTTCATTTGAAATATAATAGTGTCATTTCAAATCTTGTAGTGTCAGTTCAAAATGTCATAGTGACATTCAAAATGTTATAGTGTCATTCGAAATGTCATTTGAAATGTCATAGTTTTATTAAAATTCTTAAAGTGTCATTCGAAATCTTATAGTGTCATTCAAAGTCTTATAGTGTCTTTTGAAATCTTAAAGTTTCATTTCAAAATGTCGTAGTGACATTTGAAATGTCATAGTGTCATTTTAAACGTCATAGTGTCATTCAAAATCGTCTAGTGTCATTCGAAATGTTATAGTGTCATTTGAAATCTTGTAGTGTCTTTCGAAATCTTCAAGTGTCTTTTGAAATCTTATAGTGTCATTTGAAATCCTTTAGTGTCATTTGAAATCTTAAAGTTTCATTTGAAATGTCATAGTGTCATTTGAATTCTTGAAGTGTCATTTGAAATCTTAAAGTTTCATCATGAAATGTAATAGTGTCATTTCAAAATGTCATAGTGTCATTCAAAATGTTATAGTGTCATTCGAAATGTCATTTGAAATGTCATAGTTTTATTCAAATTCTTAAAGTGTCATTCGAAATCTTATAGTGTCATTCGAAATCTTCTAGTGTCTTTTGAAATCTTGTAGTGTCATTTCAAAATGTGATAGTGTTATTTGAAATATTATAGTGTCATTTGAAATATTATAGTTTCATTTGAAATCTTAAAGTTTCATTTGAAATGGCATAGTGTCATTCAACTGTTTATAGTGTCTTTTGAAATATTGTAGTGTCATTTCAAATCTTAAAGTTTCATTTCGAAATGTCATAGTGTCATTTGAATTCTTGTAGTGTCATTTGAAATCTTAAAGTTTCATTTGATATGTCATAATTTCATTTGGAATCTTAAATTCGTACAGTGGCATTATTACAAGTTAAATCTACAAGAATTGGAATGAAACTATATCATTTATATAATGAAACAATGCAAGTTAAAACTACAAGAATTGGAATGAAACTATATCATTTATATAATGAAACAGTGCACGTTAAAACTACAAGAATTGGAATGAAACTTAATGCAAGTTAAAACTACAAGAATTAGAATGAAACTATATCATTTATATAATGAAACAATGCAAGTTAAATCTACAAGAATTGGAATGAAACTATATCATTTATATAATGAAACTACAAGAATTGGAATGAAACTATATCATTTATATAATGAAACAATGCACGTTAAAACTACAAGAATTGGAATGAAACTTAATGCAAGTTAAAACTACAAGAATTAGAATGAAACTATATCATTTATATAATGAAACAATGCAAGTTAAAACTACAAGAATTGGAATGAAACTATATCATTTATATAATGAAACTACAAGATTCAATAACTAAATTGCACACACAATCCTCTTGTTTTCCTTGTTGAATATCCTCCTATTTCCGGCATAATTCATTTCCAGCAACTATGATCTCTGTAGCCATGAAGTAACAAGATTGCTCAAACCACAAGATGAAGGTAGAAAAGATAAAACTCATAAACATAGTATCATTTATTAAAGAAAATGGTATCATTTGGATTACACTCAACAAAGAAAACTAACAAAGTTTTGTAGCAACTGTTGATTATCAACCATGGCCGGAGCCTTGCCGGAGTTTCACACCCAAAAAACAAACAAAAATCTGAATTTAACAAAAGCCATCTGCAAAAAATCACCTCACCAAATCTGAATTTAACCATCAGTCTTGAAGAAAATCTGAATTTAACCAAAGCAAATTCTCCAAATTAAAACGAAAACCCACAAAATGAAGAACCAATCAATCATTTCTCATTACAATGAAACAACAAGCCAAAAGTGTTAATTTCACCATCAACAACAAAAATAAGTAGCCTTACCGGAGCTTCAATCTCGTGAGGTTCCTGCACCTCTGCGAAATCAGAAACAGGCTAATAGGCTGGGGATGGCAGCAGAGAGCTCCGGGAACGGGCTGTACACCGTCCTTGACACTGGCGCATCGGGAAAGCCCTAGCTTTTGAGATCGCAGCAAGAGGCCTCAACCCCGTGCTAATCGACCTCAACCCTTCGAAATTGGATGCGACTCGCGAGAAATCCCGCGAAAATTGGAGGCGAGAGGGGGAGAAAGAGAAGGAAAATTAGGTGCAAATAAGGTGACCTCTCGGCGATCGATCTGACCTCTCTCGGCGGCCCCAGCCTTCTTCGACTTCTTCGGCAGGAGCACCAGGTGGATTATCGCCAATTTGGCCGTGAGAAGGGTTTCTCAAATCACCAGCCCCGGGATGCTCTGCAGCCCCACCATCGTCGCCGCCGTCAGCTGCCACGCGTTGTCGCCTTTGTTCATCCATACCGGGTTTGCCGCGTCCGGGATCAGGTTCGCCGGACTGCGGCAGATGGTACTCAACGTCAGCGGCTGGAGCTTGTGGACGCAGATCTGGACTTCCTCGACGAGGACGGTGTTGAGGGCGGCGGTGGCCTTGCCGTAGCCACCTTTTACGAGGTTACCGTAGTCGCAGGCGCCGGCGACCGGCGATCGGAGCTGGAGGAAACGTCGGCGGCTGGAGCTTGGGGAAAAGAGGGAGAAAATGGAGGGAGGCGGCTGGAACTTTTGGGAAAGAGGGAGAGAGATAGTTTTTTTTTTATATATATATAAGTTGGATTCGGGTCTCGGGTCCCGGGTCCGACCCGACCCAAACCCGCGCGCATATTGTGAGCGCATGATTTCAACGGCGCTCATTTAAGTTTTTGTGATCTTCTAATGTCTAGACCTGCTTTGAAAAATCATTTTACTACATATTCTTGTTTCAAACCCGCAAAGTAATACCGACTGATTATCCAAATTGATTTAAATTTATAAAATATTTAAATAGTTATATATAAGTTGTTCCAATCATTAGTTACCTGCCTCAAACATGTATAGTAATACACGTTGACGATTTTTGAACTCGTTTGAATTTAAAAAAATAAGTTGTTATAATAATTAGTTAATTATTTTAGTAAAATCAAAGTATTACATAGTACTCCCTCCGTCTAGGGATGGCAATCTACCCACGGGTAACGGATATCCGCGAAAACCCGAACCTATTAGGGTGGGTTTGGATACCATTTGATATCCACGAATAGTTTTGTGGTTGCAATTCACTATCCATTTAGTTCGTGGGTATGGGTTTGGATACTTACTATCCATACCCGCGAAACCCGTTTACCCGCAAAAAATACCCGTCAATTACCCGTCAATTATCCCTGAATTACCCGTCAAATATCCACAAAAAATTCCATAAAATATGGGCTTTGAATATATATTTTGAGATTATGGGCTAGCATATTATATCTTAAAATAGGCCCAAACAAAAACTGAACTAAGGCCCGAATTCTAATAGTCTAATTTAAATTTGAATTTTGTTGAGCAATTATAGAATTTTGTTGGATTTTATATTTTAGTTGATGAATTTGAATTTAAACATTGTTCTTTGTGGATTTCAACATATGGATTTAAACTATGTTATTTGTGTTGATTTTTTTTTTCTATTAAATTTGTTGTAAATTTATATTTAAATTTTATTTCGTGAGTATCCAGCGGATAATAGGTGACGGGTCCGGCGAATAGCGGGTGACAGATACCCGCCGGATAGCGGGTTCATGGATACCCGACGGGTAGCGGGTATCCGTGGGTAGCGGGTTTGGATACCATTTGATATCCATGGATAGTTTCGTGGTTAAAAACCACTATCCATTTAGTTCGTGGGTATGGGTATGGATAGTCACTATCCGTACCCGATTGCCATCCCTACCTCCGTCCCAGGCTAATAAGCTCATTTCTTTTCGGCACAAAAATTAAGAAATTCACTTTTTTGTAGTTAAATGTGGTGAAATGGTGCAAATGAAATAATAAGAATGTCTGCTAATAATTCGGCAGAATGTTTCAATGAGAAAAAATTGAAAATTTTAAGATTAATTAACAAACTATATATTTTTTGTATATTAAGTGTTGTTTTGTTATCGATTATCAATCGATATCTAGATTTAATATTTAAAATAACTTTATTTTTGTAGGTAAATGTGATGTAATTGGGTTTGTATTGTTATCGTTCTCAAATTCACAACTGGTTCTGAATTCACGATGAATTCACAATTCGAATATAGATTGGTCATGAATTCGAATTTTTAAAATTCACAATTCGAATATAGGTTAGTTGTAAATTCGAATTTTAAAGTTATAATTCACAACTAGAAAATAGTGTTGATTGTAATTCATTTATTAAAGCTAAAATTTAAAAATAGAAATAGTTTTGATTTTGAATTCGAGTTTTAAAGCTTTATGATTCACATAGGAATAGTCTTTGATTGTTGATTCGAATTTTAAAGATAAAATTCACAACTATTTATTTAAAATATACTCCTATTTATTTAATTTAATCAAATTAAATTAATAATAAAATAATTTATATAAAGATACAGAGTAGTATTTGATACGCTATTACATAAAAATACCATAAAATATGTATATATTACAACGTCAAATATTTTCCCGTCGCATTTCAACAAGTAATACACTAATTATTTTTAAATGTATAATGACGTCATTAATCAACATGAGTTCTCTACATGTCCATATGTCATTTCCTTTCTATATTTGTCACCTACTTTTTCACATCATTTTGTTCTTCATATAATTTCATGCCACAATCTTCTTCCTTTCTTATACTATACATATAAACAGATTTTGCATAATTTCCAAAAATTAAGATATTAGTAATTATTAAAAATTTAATATTTTATTTATTTAAGACTTGTTTGCTATGCACGATAAGTGTATGATATATACTTATAACACTCTTATATATTGTTTGCTTCAAAAATCAAATATTTTTATATATCTTATTAAATATAATATTACTTTAATAAATTAATAGATATCACACAGTATCTCATACGAAATTCTGCTCCGAACTTGAGGAGTGTTTTGGTTGGGCTCGTGATCTCACAGCCCAATCACAAATTTCACAGCAATTTTTTAAAAAAATTAATCTAAACTTACCATTTGAATGCAGCCGCTGGAGGAGTCTGGTGAAATAGCCGTCCAACGGCTATTTAAATATTTTTCTTCTTCTTTTAATTTTCCTCTATATATATAACTTCATTTCCTCTCTTCTCCATTCACTTCCCAATCATCTTCCTCTCTATCTCTTCATAAATCCAAAAAAATGTCATCCTCCAATAATTCTTCAAACAATTCTTCCAACAAATTCCTTCTCTACCCGATCCATATGAGAATCCCGAATTATTTTTCATGAGTCTTGCTTCCAATTTCTTGCAAGTGGCAAGTTCTTTTCGATTTGATCCTCCTCCTCCACCTAAGAGGAAGCGTAGAGTTATTCGCCGTGATTGTGAAGGTGGTGGCGACCGACTTTATTGGAATTATTTTGCTCCCGATGCAGTGTATGGCCCACAATTATTCCGATGTCGTTTTCATTGGAGCCGAGCGTTATTTCTACGCATTATGAATGCGTTAGAAGTTGATCCATTCTTTCAACAACGCTCCGATGCTTGTGGCCGCTTTGGCTCTCACCAATCCATTTCTATGCAGTGTATGTTTCATTTTTTTAATTTAATGTAGTGTTTGATTTTTAATTTAATGAATTTTAAATTGTCAAATTTAATATTAATTCTAATTAAAAATAATATTAAAATTAAATTCAAAATGTAAATGAAAATTAAAAAGATGAGAGGTTGGCTCTCTCATTGTTGAGGGTGGACTCTTAAATGGTGGGAGACGACATTGCTCTCCAGTCTCCACGGTGGATGCTAGTCTTTATAATCCGTTTCTTTAAAAAAAAAAAAGCAAAAAAAGAGGTCCTTTATAATTCCCTCCGTCGCATAAACCGCAAAATATACGAAGAAGAAACCCGCCAGCGTCGTCAAAATCATGGCCACATGAGCTCCTTTACATGGCGTCGCCGTACTCTCGCGAAGCCAGGAGTTTGCTTTCCCGCTTCAAACCTTCTCTCGAGGTTAATCATTTTGAAGTTATACATTTATTTATTTTTTTCTTTCAAGCATTTGATCAAACACCTGGTTCGTACTTCAAATTGCGCCGCATATTTATCTAATTCTTCCGTCTTTCTGATAAGATAATTTTTGTGTGTGCCGCGTTATACAGAGGTTGAAGTGCAGCTTTGTCGAAGAAAGGAGTCGCGCTCATTTCTCTTCTCATATGGGTCCGTATTGAACTACGTCACAAAATTGGAAGCCTTTATTACTGTTTTCGGTGTTGATTTACTTGAACATTAGAGCTTGTAAATAGAAAACTCCCTTAGGGTTATTTTTTTCTCTCATGTGTCTAAATTTATGAAATCAATTTTATTGCTATGGATCAAACGTTTGAGCTGAGGATATGTTTTGATTTGTTCTTAGTTGAGCATTTTACCAGTGTGTTATTTGTAAAATCTTAAAAATTGATATGTTTGTGCCTTTTATTTTATGTTTCAGATCAAGGCGAATTTTCGAAATGGAGGAAGTTGGACTCTAGGAATTTTGGTTTAGAAAGGTCAATGATATCTCTTGCTTCTTGGATAGTTTTGAAGAATTTACGAGCGAAAGGTGATAGTCTTGTATGAGTTAGATGTGGCATTATTTATGTATCTTTTGTATGGAAGTTTGAAAAATGTAACATTCTTATGAATTAAAATTGTTGAGCTGCATCGTTTAGCCACTAAAGTATTATAAAATCTTCTCTCTCAACTACAGAGTGCTTAACTTTGACATATAGTTCTTTCTGCATTGTTTTGGTGGTATGAATTTGTTTTGGAATTTTGTGTGTAGTATTGAATTGTTTGGACTTCCTCTTCAATCACAATAAATGGAACTGTATCTCATGGTTTTGTTTGCTCAATAGTTTTAACATATGTTGGTTTGTAGCTAAGAAATCCTATGAGTGTGGTGGTGTGTTAAGCGTTTTTCTAGAAAACTATGTTTTGTAGTAGAATATATAGAAAATATGCTTGGATAGAAAGTTAGAGACCTTAGTAATTAAGTAGAATACTTAAGTGAACCTTGAAAAGTTTTTGGTGTTACCATCTAACTGTCACATAGATTCTCGAGAACTCATTTGTAGTAGAATCTTCTAGATATGAATCTAAAGACTACTATACAATTGCTAGAAAATTATATGTACAGGTAAGCAAAGTACTTCTGTACTTGGGCTAAGATGGTTTGGACATAGGAAAACCATCGAAGTAGCTGGATTAAGGATGCTGTAAAGCTTTAAATTCAACTTACTGGATTAAAGTTGCTTCAACTTACTTGATTAAGGATGCTTCAACTTACTGGATTATGGATGCTTCAGTATACCAACCAACCATAGGATATTTTCTCTTACCTTTTAAATCCAACTTACTGGATTAAAGATGCTTCAACATGTATATTCAAGCTTTTTTATAAGTTTTTTTATTTTTTATTTTTTATTTTTTAATTTCTTTTTAAATGTAGTCTAGTTATTGAAGTTTGAATTTATAGGATTTGAGGCCTACTTAGTTGGTGGATGTGTTAGAGACTTACTTCTCAATAAGGTGCCAAAGGACTATGATGTGATCACAACAGCAGGGCTTAAACAGGTCCTTTTACTTTCAAGAGTTGTTTGCTGCTTGTATCAGCAAATGGATATTGAGATGCCTGCTCTAACTGTAATATATGAATATATTTTTTAAAGGTCAAGAGGACGTTTCAGCGTGCAATGATTGTTGGAAAACGGTTCCCTATATGTATTGTCACTGTAAAAGGCTCTGTAGTGGAGGTTAGTGCCTATTCATGTGATTTGAGCTTTTGCAAATTTGCATACATCTCTGCCTAGTTGTAGTTTAGTTGTTATACCACACATTTTCTAGCTGCTAAATGGATCAAGCATTTCTTCCTTTTATTTTCAGGTATCAAGTTTTGACACTATAGCCAAAGAATCTGGAGGAGAAAAAGTAAAAGTCCACCAAGAGCCGAGGGGTTGTAATCCAAGAGACTTTCTTCGCTGGAAAAATTGCTTGCACAGAGACTTCACTGTGAACAGGTTTGAATCTTTGCTTCTGTTAGTTTAAATAACTCCGGTCTCATGTACTTATTTCTTGTTTTCCCCTTTCATCATAGGAAGGTAGACTTAATAATATCAACTTCAGTTCAGGCATTGGATTTCAGTCTGGTTTTGTGTCCTTTGAGTCCTAAAGTTAACGATCCATGTAATGAAGCATCTATACAATACACTCGTAGCCATCATGTAGTCAATGTAATCTTCCAGATAGAATTGGAATTAGGGAACTGAAAGCCCATGCCACTGGAAGTTAGACCAGTGACTACTGTCGGAAAGCTTTAACAATTATCTTTTGTGTATGCTTTACATTAGTGCCTATTGCAATCGCTTTACAGAAAGAACCTGAATTCAAGTGAGACTGTGAGAGAAACTGCATGACACATTATTATGTTATGCTAGTTGGGGTAAAATTTGATCATAACTAGGGAAGTAATCATGATGGCTAAGCGTACTTACTACAAGATGCTTTTGAGGGAGTTAATTAGAGTTTCCTATAATTGAGTACCTGATCATTTTTACCTCGCCGGAAAGTAGGAGGAAGAAAATCATTAATGTGTGTAGTGTGTGTGGTTGTTTTTCCCACCCCTTTTAAACTGCTCGGGAAAAAGGAGTAGTTTTTTTGACTTTTTCTGTATATATGTTGTACTTTTTGTTTAGCACTGTACTAACTAAGCCCCAATTGCCTACACTTGAAACAGCTTATTTTTTGATCCTTTTGTGAACGTGATCTATGACTATACTGATGCAATTATGGACTTGAAGTCTTTGAAGGTAAGATATATTTACTTTTAAGGGTACAACATTTTCTTATGATCTTAATTTATTTTTAAGTTGTTCTTTGTTGTCTATAACAGCTAAGAACAGTAAAACCAGCTCACTTATCATTCAAAGAGGATCAAGGTTGTTACATCATACTCATTTGCAAAATTATAGTATCTTTGATTATACTTCATGTGGCATCAATTTCTTTGATTTAGAAAATTAACCACCATACTAAACATATGTGTTCAGCAAGAATTTTGCGTGGATTGAGACTTGCAGCTCGTCTTAACCTGTCATTTTCAAAGGAGACAGAGGATGCTCTATATAGCCTCTCTTCATCAGTTGCTGAACTGAGCACGGTAAGTCTATAGTTTCTAAATACTCACCATGTATATCTAGTCCGCTATGTTCTCCTGTAAATTGTGATAATGAAATGAGGGATATTCTGCTCTCTGGATTTTCTTTCTCATAGCATTTCTCATTTTAATTATCTTGCTTTCTCTTTATGAAACTCGTTCTGTTCCCAATTTCTCTGATTTATTTCACATGAGGCTTTTAACAATGCAATTTTCTTCTTCAGTCCAGGATATTTATGGAGGTTAATTATATGCTCTCATATGGAGCTGCTGCGCGTTCCCTTATTTTGCTTAAAAGGTTTCGACTACTCGATATATTGCTACCATTTCATGTAAGTTTATTTATGTTGTTCAAAATCAGCACTGTTTGAACTGAGTATATCTGGTTGAGCCTCAATACATTGTAGGCAGCATATCTTTCCGAGCTGGTGCATCGTCAACTTGGTGTACGTTCCTCAATTTTAATGGTTAGCTTCCTTGGCCTACGGCAGTATATTATTGCATCTATTTTTACGTGTGCTTATACCTCTTTCTGATTGTCTTCTAATCTCACTTTATCCAATACCATTTGCTTTTTATCTCTGCGTGTATCGATGTCTTTTTCTGACTTTTGATCATTGGTCATTTCAATCCTCCAGAAATTATTTTCCAATTTGGATCAGTTGATTACTTGTGACCGACCTTGCGCGGACAGCTTGTGGTGAGATACTATGAAAAACTCCTTTTCATTGTCTTTGTTTAAACTGAATACTCCATATACATGTTTGTGCCCAGACATATGGGACATACAGTTTGCTAATTTACTACAGTGGAGATGCAGGACAATGTATCATTATATTTCCCCTTAAAATAGCTTTAGTTCACATTATGTTTGAGGAGCTGAATAATAATACTCCCTCCATCCCATTACAAATGTTCCATTACTTTTGGGCACGGATATTAGGAAATGTGTAGAAAGTACATAAAGTGGGTTAGTGGAAATTATTTAAATATTAGGTATAGAGAGAGAATATATTGCCAAAAAATGAATGGGACATTTGTAATGAGACATTCCATTATGGAAAGTGGGACATTTGTAATGGGACGGAGGGAGTAATAATTAAGTAGTACAAATGTGGAAATACAAAGGCCGAGCGGCATGAGTTACTGTATTCATGGTCAAGCCTTCCCCTTGATGGCAGCCAAAGAATTTATTCAAAAACGACCTTCCCGGGTTTCATTCTGTCTATTCTTTATCACCCTCTAGCTTGTTCATATGATACACAATACTGTTACCATTGTAAGGACCAGTCACCAAAAGCTGCACTTTTGCAACTCATAATATGATAGACATGTGTTCCTTCTTGTGGTTTGTTTGTTCATGATCATATGAAGACTTTGCCTATTCACATAGTGATCATCTTATTTTGAAAAACATGAAATATATTGCTTGGGTTGAAAGAGAATAACCAATTCCATGGTTCAAAAATAAATGAAAAGAAGAATAAGGGAAAAAAAGAATGGATCTCTTATTATATATCAAACGTGTCTGATTTCCTATGACAATCAAAGATGCCAAATCCTAGGTAAGGTAAAGAGTAGTTGAGCTGATAGTCGAATGGTTTTTCCAAGAATTGCGAGTGTTTGGGCATATTTTCCTAACTCTAATGAAAATGAGATTGTAGATGAACAGAGAGAAGACAAGTTAGTACTTATTTTCCTTCTTTTTAACTGCTTTGGTCTATATTCTGTCAAAATTAGCCTTCAGTTGCATGTGTGTCGTATGGTGGAACATTCTTAAGAAAACAAATATGTCACCTACTTCCTTCCTGTAGCAGGAGATAAGTTCCTGACCACTATATGTATACTTCTCTTAATTCTGGACGTTTACAATTAGGTCAAAAAATTACTCTGTGTTTCTCCACCTAGTCTCTTTTATAAGTATGTTGATTGTTGGCCTCTGGAGCATGTCGAAATCTTGGTACAGCCGTTTTATATGATCATGTTACAGCATAGGGGTCACATATGATATTCCTTACTGTGACCGCCCACTTACTTTCTCTATTGTTCCTTCCCTACGAGTAGATGGCTAGTCATAATATGATCTATGTTTTCGTTAAAGAGTAGCACCTTCTTCTCCTTGTAATGTCCTGGTTCTCCTATGTGGAGTAGGCTATATTAGATAGAAAGACATTCCTCTCCCTTGATGGCACCAACCGCGTTCCATTAGTAGCTCAATGCGTATCTGTTAGGGATGAAGTTCACTCTGTATTCATATTATGGACGAATCCTGTCATCAACCAATCCTTATATATGTGTGTGCAAGCTACATGGATGGATGATGTCTTAACATGAGATAAAATTAGGATCTTTTTTCAACAAATGTAAGTTTAGTTGTTACTTGGTTTTCGAGATATGATAGCAACAAACAACTGTTGGTTTCAAATTGCATCTCAATGTACTTGTAAGACATATTCCTTGAAACTATTCAATTTTGTATTGATACATTTGCTATTTCTAATGCTGTCCACCTTCAATATTCGGAGTGATTTGCACAAATCCATAAATATTGAGTTCATTTGTAAAGGAGACTGCTTTTATCTCCTCTATCGTCTTTTTTTCTTCTTTCTTTCTTTTTTCGTTTTTTCCTGCTCTTACTTGTATTTATGAACAGGGTTGCAATCTTGGCATTTCACCTGGCAATATCTAGTAATCCTCAACATCCTATCGTAGTTTTGACCTTTACTTCACTTCTGCATCATAGAACGATGGAGGAAAGCATTAAATTTGCGAGACAAAATGCTCTAATTACGAGAATTGACATGCCTGAAATCGTAGGTGTTGTTGACAACTTATTAGATGATGAAATAGTAGAAAGAGTGTCTCTGTTTGTTGGGCAAGTAAAACATTCTGTACAGTCTCTGATCAACAAAACGTGTCTCTTGGAATCAATGTCCAGGTTTCCCGAGTTTCCATGTTCTGGTTTGGTAAGTATATTTTGTTGTCATGAGTGAAATCTTCTACTATCTTGTAATTTTATTTATCAATCATTTGAGAGTTATGGCCTTTCTTTCATTAATCATTGAAGATCATGCTTTTGAGCAAGTGTTACGTTTTCTGTTATTTATGCCCTTCAACTTAAGAAGATATATGCCTTGATTGCAAGATTTGCTCATGATCTTTTGTTGGCACTTTTATATGCATTTAAAATTATTTCCCAATGTACCAAGATGTCCATGTTTAGATTTTGCTGAGTTTCTTGTTGAGAAAGTAGTGATTTAATATACTGAAAAGAAATTTCTGCAGTATGCTTGATAGTTGTGATTATTTTGTAGTTCAAACTATTTAAAATTCATGTAGATTGAACTTTAGATCCCCACTCTCTTTACTGGTGAATGTGTTTAATTTAACCTACGTAACATTATTCATTCTCTTTGTAAGTTTTTGTTTCCTCAATCCTCACTATTATATTTATGAATCAGGGATATGGAGTTGATAGAATTTGGTCAAGTCTAAATTAATATCAAAAATTGAAGTTTTTAGATATTTAATTTATGCTTTGGTGGTCTTATCACTTGACTAGTGTAGAAGTTAATGTTCATTATGATTTCTCTCTTTGAATTACATCGGTGCATTAACACAATTTGTGTCATTGATGATATAATATCAAATTTGTTATTATCTGAATGTGTTGAGTAATCATTGGATACTATCCAAATGTGTTGAATTGATAAATGAAGCCACTTTCATTCACCAACTTGTTTAGGTACTTACTCTTGCGACTTGTCTTTCAGGTTTTCATACCTCAGAAAATGGGGCAAAAAGTGAAGAAATTTTTTGACATTTTGACAAATGGTGCCAATTCTGTAAAGGCCAATGAAAGAACTCAGGAGATATGTCACCGGTTGCTGAAACAGGGAAATGCAAATGAGATCAGGTTCGTGCTTGGTAAGATAATAGTGACAACTCTGCTTCACAGTAAAAAGCAAGGAGCAGATGCTGAAGGTGGAAGGGATGATTTACTAGTAACAGACCGACCACAGAAGTTGGGCAATTTTGAACAGATTCGGAATACGCCAGATCATATGAGCGAAATTTTTGCTGTGGATAAGAATGAGATGAAGAGGAGCGCAACACCATCAAATTACGAGGAATTTTCTGACGTTGCTACGAAGAGGACAAGGTTATCGGGTGGTAGTTCCACCAGTAGCCGCAGATTTAGTGGAAGTCACAGGTCAAATCCAGGTAAGTAGATTCTGAAAGATGAGCATGTGAAAGCTGAGACGCTCCGTGACAGATAGCTCCGTGCTTTCTGGTTGATCAAAGTGAGCAGTGATAGCGTGATGCAAGAAGATAATCCTTGTTCTACTGAGTTTGATTCAGTTCAAGAGTTGGAGGTATCTGTGCTGTGCTAAACTCAATATTTATTGGCTCTCGGAATTTTTTTGAATCAAACGCCGAAATCTAAGGCTATTGCGAGAACACATCTGTTGTACATTCGATCACGAGGGAAACGATGTGAAACAGAGCTTGAGCAATGATAACTACTCCCCATTTTAAGAAGCAATGCTTGTTTGGAAAAAGACATAAAGATGTAATTTTGGTAGCTCTCATAGGATTCTGACATATGAAGGTGCACTAAATTTTGGTGGCTATTTATAGGATGTTTTGGTTGATATCTAATTTTCACTTGATGTTTGAACTATTATAGTATATTGTATCGTGTGTATCTTCAAACGTGTTCAATAAGTATAAAGTATCTTATGTGAACCTAAAATTGATACAAAAATATATACCTGGACCATCTTATACATGTTATTGTAAACATTGATGGAGCCAAAACTGTGAATCATGGGTTTTGATATTTTTCACCAGATTGCAATCACATTTATTATACTCCATTAAACTAGTAATACTTATACGATACTTCTTACAAATTACGGGGAGGGGATATCTGATCATATATATTTAAAATTCATTTTTGACATCATAGTTTTTTCGTGCGCTGCAGGTATTATTTCGCTAGTACACTTAAAAATCATTAAATAACTCAAAAGTATAAAAAGTTAACTCATAATCCTATTAAGTATTGGTTGACACACACACATAGACATTGCTCCCCCAAACATTTTTTATTTTTAACTTTTGTAAATTTTATGATTCGTTAGAAATTTGTATGGAGAAGTACTTTAAAAGTAAACAACATCGTCTTTTAAGATATAAAAAAAAATCAAGTATATTAATGAAATGATTTAATACGCCGCCCATAAAAAGAGAAATTAAATATAAAAATACGATCAACGAAAAAAAATCCGCCCATAAAAATTGGCTCTTTTGTTAGTTTGTTAAAGAACCAAAAAGTCCTAGTTGAAATAATATCCGATTTAATCTTTTCCATGACAGATGAGAAAGTATACATATACGCATGTCATAAATTCCGGTCAGAAAATTCATGTCATCACTGTTGAAAATTATTAACAAATTTAGGAAATAAATTTCAAGTAGGGAACTTCCTTGATTTTCTCACATGTTGATGGATGTTAGTTGGTAACCTCACATCAAACTGAGTTTCATTAATAGGACAACTGCAGCTAAACTGGAATTAGAAAGATTTTATTATCAAACAGAAAAGAAAATCAGAAAGTTACATGTCAATGGATCACAATCAGCAAATCTAATAGTCACGAGCAACGCGTTGTGTTGCAAGTACTACTATCATCATCTTGTTCTATAACCTTAGTAAAACTGTACATATTTTGCCTATTGTACAAGAAATTCTGCAGGTTTGCATCTTGCTGCATATCCAAACTTGGATGTATTATACTTTCTATGAACCCCTGTAAGTTTCCCGGTAGCCGCCTTCTGGTGGAACCCCACGATCATTCTCGAGCATCCCCTGAAGCCAAGAAAAACGAAAAGGCGTTTCACGGTTGATTCGCCTAAGAAAGCAGTGATGACAAGATTTGTAGGATCAAGAAGACTCTCACAGTAGTTGATCTTGGGAGTAGCTGGTGTGGCCCTCGCAGGTCTTGCTCCACTGTGCAACTCCATGAAGCGTGCACTGGGCTGTGTATATAGCAGCCGCAGCCAGCAACGACGGCGGATACTTTAGCATCTCGTATTCCACCAGACAAAGCTCAATCAAGAAGAAAGAAAGTAGCTCAAGCTGTTACATGGCAAGGGATGTCAAACCATTTTCATGTCATCTGATCGCAATAATTAAGACCGTATCCACTTACCTCGCTGTCCGACTGGGCCGCCTTGAGGAATCTCAACATGAAAACATATGTAGTCGGGACGGACATGTTGAATTGCAGAGTGTTGAGCATCAACTTCTCCTGGAGAGAAGAAGAGAGAGATGTGTATGTGTGAGTATTAACCATTTGCCTCGAAACAGAATGACGGACTGAAAGGAGGAAAATTGGGCACCATTTCGAGCACTTGTTTCTTATTGTAAGCCTTATCCGAGATAAAAACTAAGTCTTCAACAACAGGAACTGCAACTTCCTCATATTTGCATGCCAGGAGCATTGCTACTAGACCGATAAGCTGCAGCTCCTTTCTCACCACCGATTGCTTTGCTAGGAAACGATCAATCAGATTTACTGTTAGAAACAACGTCTCTTTCCTGAGATCGAATTTGTGGTGAACCTGTTGGTGTAAACAGAATACAGTGATGAGTTCCACTGGACTAGCAAGTAAATGAACAATGCTGCAGTCTTGTATTGTATGATTGCTTCCCCTACCTCTATGAGCCAATCGATTAGGATGGCCCTCATTCGTTCATTTATGTCGACTTGTTGTGACATATACTCAGGTGATACATGGCTCGCACCCTGCACCAACCAACAACCAACTCAAAATCAGATATGTGACAAGTTTGCTAGTCATTTTTACAAATTTGTTCACATATAAATTATTTTGATTTGAGCTGAGCTTGAGCTAAGTAAAAATCAAATGACCATTCATCATCCCAATCTTACCTCCATTTTCTTGTAATAAGCATATAAATCCTCAACATAGTCCACAACAGCAAGTGGATTGTTTGCATCGCAACCATCTATGTCTGTGCTAGTCTCTTCAAATATGTCTTCCATTTCAACCTCCTCCTGCAACAACTCTTGTCTAAATCACTCATGTCCCACAAAATCAAAACAGTGATGAGAAGTAGAAAAGTGATGCACACCATTTGATTCTTGTCTCTCATTTCAATTTCTGAATGCTCCAACGACATTGGCACAGGCTCGTGATCATCAACATCTGTCAAAGCTATATCCTCAAATACCGCCAACTCATGAGCTGACGTCTTCAACTTTTTCGCTTCCTAACACAAATGCACCATAAACCGATTAATCCTTTGCTGAATCCAAGAAATCCCCAAATTAAAGAGTCACTCACCTCCACAGTGGGCTGCTGCTGGACTGCCATTTCAGCAGCCGAGTTCCTTAACAAATCAAGCAATCAACATCAGCAAAATTCAACCTAAAAAAAGCAAGCATTTTGAAATAAAGGGAGGGGTGTGTCATGTGTGTGATCTAACCTCGTCATTGGCCTATGTGCAGCACCATTGTTACAAACCCCTTCCGCTCTGTGATTCAGAGTTAGAAAAACGATCAATTTATCTCTAAAAAGAGCACAACAAATAATTAAATTCTTGAACAATATCTAAACTTGCAAGCTAAGATGAATTTACTTTGTAAATCCTCGCTTCTTCGCCACATAACAAGGCGGATTAGCTTCCCCCAGTTCATGATTGATCACACTTAGAGCTCTTCTATTGTGTCCTCCACCTTCCATTTTCACACACGAAGAAAAGGAAAAATCTCAGAAAGAAAAAAGATGGAGCTTTTAAGGCAAGTTCAATCCAAAAAGCAGCGCGTCGGAGACGCATATCATCAAACATTTACCTCGCACATTTGTGGGTCTAATTGGAACAACGATGTTATTCTGATTAGATATAACCATTTCCTAAATTTCTTAAATTACGTAAAGAAAGAAAGGATTAGTAGCTCCAAAGACAGTAGAGTATAAGTAGTTGGTGATTGAAAAATGTGGAGCGCCATTGTTTCCTTTTTTGCGCTCTAGTTTTATCGTTTTGAAACGCAACGGCTAGTTAAAATGTGGCAGTTGACTCATTGTTTCCGTAGAAGAGCGTGGGCTCAACGGTCACATGGGTTGGCACTTGACATGTACCTTTCGAATTTTGTCTACAATCTATAATATAAATATAATCAATCAATTATTGGTTCCATCACTTTTTTGCATTTTTGTCTTTCTTTATTTTATTATTATCTTATAAAAATATATGCTTGGTGCACCCTCTATTTTAATAGAGATTACTCAACAAGGCTTAAATCATGGATTGGGTTTTAACATACAAATGCTTAACTGGTCTTGATAATGATTCAAGTATTGTCCAAACTACTATAAGGGCTAAAATTACTAGTACTATACTATTTCTTTATATTTGTCTATTATGTAAATTTAAATACGACCATGACTTAGGCACATTTATTGTGGATATGTTTTCTCCATTGTCATGAGATTCTATAAGAACAACAAGTTGGATTAGACACTAATCAACTGTAATCTTCCAATTTGAATTTTTAAATCGATTCTTGAAGTCAAGATTCTAAAATTTATAGTGTATGATTAATTACCATATTTTTATATTTTTATTCAGAGCTACCTGATTTCTTTGTTATTTAGAGCTACTTTAGATGGAAAAAAATATGTTTATCTTAAGTGTTTCTTTGCTAGAGAAAATTTGGTTATAGAATCGACGTGGATGTGACATGTAACACATGAGATTCTAGTGAATTCATAAGAAAGTAATAAATATCTTTGTGTGGAAAAAAATGATGATACTTATGCGAATTTGCATAAGGTAGATGATTCACAAATCACTAGGGATGTCAAAAAAGCCCGAAATCGAACGATCGACCCGAATAGACTGATAAAAAAGGTGGGTTAGGGCTGAAAATTTTTAGCTCGGAATTTTTTTTGCCCGAATGGCTCGAACCGAAAATAGCCCGAGCCCGATAGGGTTGGCCCGATTAACCGAACACATTCTTAATAATTGATTTTTAAACTTTAATACGTTACTTTTTAATTCGATATATAACATTTTGATGCATGTAGAATATGTTTTGATTTTTTCCAATGGTTAACAAACATTTATAATATAAAAGTCAAATAGAGATAGTCATTAATGTTAAATCTATATATAATTTTTTTTATCATAAACGAAATTAAAGTTAGATATTATGTAAACTTATGTTAAAAAAACATTAATTTTTGTATCTAAAAATAAAGCGAAATGTCCTGATTTAAAAAATACGACATATTTTTATTACAAGAATATGATTATCTATAAAAAAATATATAAAAAATCGTAAAACTTGCGGGCCCGAATGGGCTAGCCCGAAACCGAGTGGGTTAGGGTTAGGGTCGAAAAATTTTAGCCCGAAAAATAAAGAAACCGACTAGCCCAAATCGAAAATAATCTGAAACCGAATGGACTGGTCCGAAACCGAGTCAGTTGGCCCGATTGACATCC
This sequence comes from Salvia miltiorrhiza, assembly GCF_028751815.1. Taxonomy (NCBI): domain Eukaryota; kingdom Viridiplantae; phylum Streptophyta; class Magnoliopsida; order Lamiales; family Lamiaceae; genus Salvia; species Salvia miltiorrhiza. The sequence continues at coordinate 48,988,484 of NC_080390.1, read as the reverse complement.
CTACAAATCACAATGAGAATAAAAGTAGTAATTTGAGTTAGGACAAACAAAGATATTCTAATCGGTTCATTTCATATTGGGACTACTGATGAATGCGACACGTGGCTTGATGTCATAGGACGTGTTGTTGGTTTTAGTTAAGGAGTAATAATGTGTTGGGGAAGCCATAATATAAGTTGAAGTCAGATACGAAACTGATGAAATAAAATCTAACGAAGTCTTTCTCATGCGTTGCTCCCGAATTATGAAACATTTCTACATTTTTAGTTGCTAACTTTAAATCATTCAAAACATTGTTGCTGTACTTTTCACGTCAATTTCAAGAGTTCATAATAGTTATTTATACTTATTTAACAATGACACGATAATTATTTGAATTTAATCTATCTATATAATATATACAAGAAGGGTTTTTTTCCCTCTAATTTTTACTCTGTTTTTCTCTCACTTCTTCCACCAATATGTCCACTATTTTTTTATTTTTCTTTCTTTTATATTTTAATTATTTTATAAACATTATCAAATTTGATTAATGAAAAAAATATTCAATATGTATCTTTGATTTAATAGATAATATAAAAATCACGAAAAATGAATTTAAAATGAATAAATTATGAAAATATTAAAATTTAAAATATTTTATTATCTTCCTTTTCATTAAATTTTTACAACTTTTTATGTATGTTTGTGCATGAAAATATTTATTTATTTATTATGACATATAATACTCTATAATAATAATGCATAATGTTAATTTTAATTATCGAATAATTTTTAAAATTTGTTTAGTTAACTGTATAATCATTACACTTTATGCAAAGTTAAAAATTTATATTTTTGAATTTAGAATTTTATTGAGTAATTGATGTGGATTATTTTATTTTTAAAACATTATTATTAAAATGCGTTTATATATAAAAACGAAGAAAAAAACCTAAGAAAACCCTGGAAAGCATAAGAAAAGCAGAATAAGGGCCGAACCTCATTAAAATCTGTTTACGGAAAACTCAGTGCAAAAACCCGTAAACAGGAAAAAGAGTACTCGTCTAAAGGACGAAAGAAGAAAAAATCAAAAGTGGGAGAGCGAAAAGGATTGTTTCCAGAACTTCGGCCTAACCATCGTCCTCAAACAATCCCGGCTCAACCCACCCAAAACCAAACCAAAACACAAACAATATTTTAACAAAAAACACAAGAACGATCCAGCCAAAGCAAGCAAAAGAAGACACCCAAGGAGGCAAAGTCGGCTGCCAAAACTTGGCAGCAAATTGAACCCGGCAGAGGCAAGAACCCCCGCTGCCAAAACACAAACAAGAGATAAACAAAAAGCAAAACAATAACCGTCAAGACTCCCAAGGAGGCACAGTCGGATGCCAAACTCGGCAGCAAAATTCACCCGACAGAGTCAAGAATCCCACAACATGTTTCTTTTCTGCCGGAGTAGAGTTGTGTCTCTTGGACATGGTTCTCATGAATTGATCAACTGCTTGTTCCATTTTGTGCATGGAGCTGTTTTTGTTCGGTGTTCAGGTGGTTGGGAGGGGTGTTCTCCTTTCCCTTTTACAATCTTCGGGTGCGCTTGGGGTTGGGGATGGGAGAGTCGTGTCCCATTGGTAGCTCCGCGGCAGTCATATCCGAGAGACATAACTCTACTCCGACATAAACATATTTTATATTTATTTATATTTAATTTCGATATTCGTCGTGCATCGTATGAATGGACGTACTAATAAGATGAAAAACCGTAAGAAAATTTGATAAAGTTATACATATTGCTATCATTTTTTTAGGTTAAGTTATGTATTATCATTTAAAATATGTTACTTCACCATTTAACTATATCGTACGTCTAGTTACTTTTTATATGATTTCCAGTTGCTAATTATAGAGTAGTAGAAAGTACTGAGATTCAAGGAAAATCGTTTCAAGATGTTGGAATCATGCCCTTAACTTTATGCTAGATTCTCAATCTCTCAACAGCTAGTGTTGTTTCTTTTTTTTCATCTAATTAAATTATGGTTTTCAAATAGATAGAAACGTTTATGAATTTCAGTTAAAAGGTTTTCAGCTGATAATATATATTTTGATCATTCCATGTATTTTTCTCAGGATTCTGAAGAAAAAAAAGATATATAAGGGATAATTACAGTAAATATGCCAATTTTAGCGAGAATTTATTTTTAACACGAACTTAAAAAAATTCAATGAAATACACGAAATTTAATTGTCATTAAAATTTGACTTCGTTAAATTCTAAAATGTTCAAAACTGTCCCCTCTTTCAAAATAAATTGCACAAAAGTCCACTTTCAAATTTATGTGTACTGTGTACAAAAAAGTCCACTTTCGAATTTGTGTGTAAAATTTTAATAAATTACTTTGATGAACATGTTTATAATAAGTATAAATCCCACACTCTTGTCAAAAATGGTATCAGAGCAGATTTTTATTAAAGATTTATAAAATATTTAATATATTAGAGAAAATATTCGTGAAATTATCATGAGTATTGAATATTATCATCAAGCCCATACTCTAGAAATTGTCGAGTTCCAAGTGGTAATAAGGCTAATCCAAGCAAATATCCATCTCGGATAGTTGTTCAGATCCATAATTTCATTGGATTCTCCTCCCACGTAGAGTTAATTACTTCATATATTAAATAATATATTACTTAATATATTAAATATTTTATAAATCCTCAATAGAAATCCGCTCTGATATCATTTTTAACGAGGGCGTGAGATTTATAATTATAAGAAAACACGTTCACCAAGATAATTTAAAATTTTACACGTAAATTTGAAAATGGATTTTTTTGTATACATAAATTTGAAAGTGGGTTTTTTGTGCAATTTATTTTGAAACAGGGGGCAATTTTGAATATTTTAGAATTTAATGGAATCAAATTTGAACGATAATTAAAAAATATAAATTTTATTATTTTTTTTAAAATTCGTATTAAAAATGAATTCTTGTCAAAATTGATGTACTTACGTGCAATTATCCCAAAAGATAAATATCAATCACTTCAAGGTGCACGATCATAATTTATTTGAGTTGTATTACGAGCTTCTTAGTTAGCTTGCTTGTTCTTATATGAGCTCATACGCATTGACAATTGAAAAAAAAAATAAAAAAAAATGGAAACATAGAAACATCAATCTTTTTTGCATGGATCTTGATCCAAGAAGTTTGAATTTGTACAAGAACCATAACAATTTAACGATTGATTAAAAATAAAAACAAATCACTCTCTTCATCCTACTCTATTTGATTTAGTTATTTTGGTATAATTATTTAGGAGAATAAGGTTATACTTGGTATAAATTTGTGTGAGTCTAGTGTAGTGTGATAATCTAAAAAAAATATCAAATAAGGTGAGATAACTAAAAAAGAAATACAAATTAATTCAAATAAGATGAATAAAGTATTTATTTCATGACGGCATACATCTTATATATACACGATCAACTGTATGAGTGCGTTTAATTTGATGGATAAATTTATCATGGAAAAATGAGAGATAATAAAATTTATGCGTGTAAATATGAACGAGCGGATTTAAATTGGAGTGAAGTTCATTTTTTGGGGTATGCGTGTAAATTTGACGTAAATTGTATTGAAATTGGTAAGTGCATCTGAGAAATTGACAATGCAGATATGACTGGTCATTTACCAAAATGCCCTCCGATGAACAATTACAAAACTTTTTTTTTTGAAGCCTGCACAATTACAAAACTTGAAAGCCGATTTATGTGATGGCGGCAGCGTGTGAAGTGAGGGGCCGAATGGAATTATGATTTCGCCAGAACAGAGCCCCCATTTCCAGCGCTGATTCGTTGCTGTTATCGTAGATACATAATTTCGCTCTTTGCAATTCGAATCGGTTTTGGTGGATCTGCGGAAATATCATACGATCTCGAATATTACTCGTGTAAGATGCGAGCTCATTACCTACTTCTGGGATTATTATTTCTGCTCGTTTCACTTGTGGCATTTCTCACTATAATAGGTGTAAATTATGTTTTGTTGGTTTTCAATCGGAATTTCTGGGGTGAAGGATATATTTGTTGCGTGATGGTTGTTATTTTTCTTAATTTTTATATTTCATCGAGGCTTAGATTACGTGATTCTGATCGTATTATCTAAAGCTCTTTCCCCAATGAGTATGCTTAAAGTTTTGGTGGGAGCTGTTTTGGGGGATAGCTTTAATCGAATATAATGCTAGTGCAGTCTATTGATGAATTATACTGTTTGCTTGGCATTGATTTAATCTATTACCGTTATTGTTCAGCTATTGGTGGAGCGGCTTGCAGTTAGAATTACATCTGAGGATGAAAAAAGAATAAGGTCTTAACTTAACTGACTTTGCAACTATGTCTCAAGAAGAGGGTGAGAGTGGTGGGATGCCAGAAAATCATGTGGCGGATGTTGCAGAACACGAGACTAAGCAGCTTAACCCAGATAGTTCCATCGACAGTAATCTCGTGAAGGAGAATGGGCTCCATGTTGGAAATACACATTCTAATTACTACCATGACGAACTTGTACAGATGGTTCAGAATGAATATATGAAGTCTCAGGATGAGGGGTTGAAGATCCTTCTTGAATCTGATCAGCCTGACACACCAAAAGTACAGGAGCACGACTCACAGGCTGGGAATGATGATTCTGATAAGCCTGACCCACAAAAAATAGAGGAGGTGGACTCAAGGGCTGGGAATGACGATTCTGATCAACCTGACCCAGAGCGTGGCTCACGGGCTGGGGATAATGATTCTGATCGGCCTGACCCACAAAATGTAGAGGATCGTCACTCTGGGGTTGGGGATGATCTCAGAGATCTCAGTGGAGAAATTGAGTCACTGAAGAGAGAACTTCTTGAAGAAAGGCAAACACGATATGCTGCCGAGGAGGCTCTGAAACATCTAAGAGCTGCACACTTGGAGGCAGATACGAAAGCACAAGAGCTCGCTGCTAAATTTGACGAAGGTTTATAATTTGTTGTTAGTTTCAATATGAACTTTAGCCAAGTTATTTGTAACTTGATATCTTTTTGTTGGCATAGACTTGTAATGGTTTATATATCTGGTGGTACTATGCTTATAGTTTGTTCTGCTATAATTTTGGATTTGTGTACCCTTTTGACATGTAGACTTAATAAATTTTATGTTTATTTCTCTGGCATAGCTCAAAAGAAGATGGATCAAGAAATCAAGGAGCGGGATGAGAAGTATTCCGAACTTGACACCAAGTTCAACAGGCTTCACAAAAGAGCCAAACAACGTATTCAGGAGGTGCAAAAGGTACACCTATCATTTTTTTTGTTTGACTCTTCTTTTTCTGGCTCTCGGGATTCATTTTCGCGGTCCCCTGTCATCTCTGTTTTGGTCAGATTGGTTGGACTTTGGAGATATCGTAACTGTTGAATTTTTCTTGACTATCAACCTGAAAGCATTATTATCTCATTTTTTTTGGATGTAAGATCATTAGCCTGAATAAAAGGACTGATGACACATCTCTGATATAGTCATATAGTAGCCTGAGGTCATTTTCTGTTGCAGAGTTTAGGACAGTGAAGGAATATTACTTTTAAAAACTGGCTGGAGAACCCTTCCCCACGGTTCCGCCACCCTTACTCCCCACTAGGCTCTACCTGTAAGAACCGTGATATTTCTGTTTCTCTGCAGCTGAACTATTGCATTCACTTCTTAATCATCTCCTTTGAATCACAAAACATTTACAAGTTGAAAAAGAAAACCTCTCTCCCTACGGATCTCACCCTATAAACACTTAACTTGTATCAAGTGAAATTGTACCAGTCAGATGTTTATTTGGCCCTTATTTATTGTGGGATGCTCAAAGGTGTTCTAGAGTTGCTCCAAAAAGGGTGCCATTCAGCATGCTTTGCTGAAAATAACATCTCCTCGAAAGAGATAAGTGAGAATAATACTTGCTTTCTCTTCCCATAAATGTTATATGCTGCAAATGTTTTCTCATGGTTAACATTTCTGTTGATATGAATTTTCGCATGGCATCGCTTGTTTCATTGTGAGAGTCATCCAGAAAATTTTGCTGTATTTCAAATAAAAGAACTCTCTGAGAGTGAAGTTTTGGTAAAGTACCTTTAATAGGGAAAACGGAAAACCTAAAAAATTATAATTTGTTTGATGTAAGATGACAGGTAGGTTCTGTAATTGGTGTAAATGGAGCTTTCTGGTAGGACAAGTAATTTGGTTGAGCGATATTTTTGTGAGCTGTTTCTACTGTTTTAAGGAATGAGAGCTTTTCCCTGTTATGCTGCATTGCATGTCATTTTCTGTGGTTTATGTTATATGGAACTGATTATGCAAGTCAAAGAAGAAACATTGAAGCACTGAGGATGTTTGTTGTGTGAGTGTTTTCGGCTCAATTTTCTAGTTAATCAAGTTAGCTCAGTGTACCTCAATGTGTCTATGTTCCTATTCAACCATTTGAAATAAGAGCTATGTATTTAGCTGACAAACATATTTTCATGCTTGCTATAACGGTTTTCACGTTTATAGTTGTAATCAATTGATAACTGGGTTGTTTTTTCAGGAAAAAGATGACCTTGAGGTTCAGTTCCGTGAAGTTAATGAGAAAGCTGATATGGCTTCTTCCCAGTTGTCAGCAATGAAGCAGGAGCTGGAGCGGACACGGCAACATGCTAATGAAGCAATGAAAGCAATGGATGGGGAGAGGCAGCAATTGCGAAGTGCGAACAACAAGTATGGTCTCCACTTGTTAGGATTTCTTTTTGCATAACAAGTCCTCTGCTCCTGCTATCTCAAATGATCACTAGACACTAATACATAATTCAAGAACATGTGCAATTCCAAAACTGAAAATTACTTTGCACGACAAACCTTTTTGCTTTTGGCGGTCATACCTCCTCTTGGACGTTCAAATACCTATGTGTTGCTGCACAAAGCAAGAACTTTGTATACCTGTACATGGAATGATGGAAATATGATGTCCCTCTGTACTAGAAATGTCACCCTTACTATGGGACCTAAAGGCTATGCTTTTCCTTTTAAGTTGTGTCTCTTTTGGTACTGGATGAAAGTTGTGTATCATTCATCGGGTCATAGAGCATATAACCCGATAATCTTTGATTTAGTTGATTGAGACCATTTAGGTTTGACCTCTTACAATTATGTATACTTTAGTACTAAAATTTCTATGTTTAGCGAGTGCTTGTAGAAGAATTATTCTTTTTTGTAGCAAATAGTTTGACAATATTCTCTCATGCAGGCTCCGGGACAGCCTTGAAGAATTACGTCATTCTTTAATTCCCAAAGAGAGTGCTTTGGAGGCAATGCAACAATCACTTATAGAAAAAGAACAGGTAAGTCGTCATCTATGGTAAAATGACAATTGGGAAATGTTAATCTGATATCATGATGGTTTGAATTTGTGATTTACACATTTTATGTCACGTGTGTTACCTGTTTGATGTTGTCATAACCCGGTTCCACATAAAAAGGGTATCTGTTCCTTATCTGATAACAATAATATACTGTACATATTGTACCATCAAGCTTCTTATGCAGTAAGCAAGTGTACAGAGTTATTTTTTACGTGGATACTTTGTTCAACTAATGTTATTTGCTTGCAAATTTTCAACTTCCTTACCTATAAATAACTCCAATTAGGTTGGACTTGTATGAAACTAGCTGTGACTGTAGATATGTCTGCTTCAGGTTGAGGGGAGAATCTCAAGGTTGCCAGTTTTTCTTTGTCTTATAAAATTGTTATAGAGCCCACTTTGTGCATCTACGTCATGCTTTTTCTGTGTATCCTGATGAACATCATAACTGGCTTTATCATGATGCTCATTTTTAATCAAGCCTAAAAGAACATATATCTGTTTAGACTTTAGACGCAGCCTACCCCTCTCTTTATGGTGTTTACTGGGTCGTTTTCTTATTAGGAAATAAAGAAATGTATTACATATCCATGGATTAGGTTAAAATAAAAACTCATTTTAAGATAGAAACTAGGAACCATTTTCAGCCCTTGATCATGAAGATCTACGGTAGATTCATCACTTTGTTGAATGAATTCATGGTCTAGCGGTCGAATCCCATAGGGGGCGATTTTTTTTCTTTTTTTCAATTCATCACTTTTCCAGAGAATTCATCATGTTACTCATAGAAATTCATCATAATTTCATGGTTCGTAGTTTTTGTTGCAAAATGGGTTTGTAGCCTAACCACTCCCACCTATCCATTATGCATTTTCCATTAGCATATATTGTTTGAGATGTCCTCGTGGTTGTGTTTGTTTTGTGCTTTAAAACTGATTGTGAGTTGCCTGGAGAATTTAAGGTATTTATGATAAGGCCTGCAATTTCAGATGGAGTAGCATACATATAGCTCTTTTTCAACATGTTAATACTTAATACTAAACCGTGATTTCTGCAAATTATATTTTGCTTGATTTTGTATTGGCTAATGCTAATGTTGGAAAGTATGCAAAGCTGTAATTCAAAAGCGGATTGGTAATAAGTATCAGTGCTGAAGAGACCTTCACTGCACCGAGTCAATAACTGTCTAGGTTCCTGTGCATTTAATGCATTTGTTGGTTAACGAGACAACTTGAACGTCATCATTTGTTTGTAAAGTCATTTTGAGAGGAACAAAGTGATAGTCATACATCAAAGTTAATCTAATTTTTAGTGGTTGAAGATATTGACATTATTGGTAATGTTCATGCTAAGACTTCGTTGATACTCTGAAATTTCAGAAAGTTGTGTAATCTTAACATGAATTCAGAATTAGATGAGATGGGTGATGCTTAATACTTTCTTAGTCATCTACTCCTTAGTTTGACATAATATTCCTACACTAAGAATTGCCATATAGCCATTATTATTCAAAGGTTTATCTTATATTCTGGGTGAATTTATAATTAAGTGGGTTTTATTCTAGATGTAGATCAGTCATGTCAGGTGCTTAATTGACTTCATATAAGTGACTCAACTATTAACATATCATGGTACAAAATGGACAAGCTTGTCCAGAAACAATCTTCAATATTGATAATAAAGTGAACTTTGAACATCTGTTCTATGAAGAATACATTCTGGAAATTAGCCTCTAGTTCTGAAGTTTGTCATCTAGTGACTTATTAATATTTCCTGCTAGGAAATCGCTTATTGCTCACATCGTCCTGTTCTAAATAGTTTTTTCAAATGCTACGGTCGTCATGCCCATTCATTAAAAGTGTATGGTCTTCTCTGAAAACATTCACTTCACTTTACTTAGAACATGATATGTGCTTGAATTTGTGCAGATGCTGGAAGACCTGCGAGGATTATTGCAGTTGGCTGATGAAAAACGGCAAGCTTCACTTACAGAACTCTCTCTAAAGCATCAGAAGGTGAAATCATGTGGACATCGAGCAAACCCTTGCAATACATGAAGGGTTCTTTCTGACCCTACTTCTAAGTGCACCTTACTAACTTGAGGAATTTAATTTCTCGTTCCTATATTCTATTTCTCAGCAAGTAGAGAATTTGGAATCCCAAATTGCTGAGGTTTTAGCAGAGAGAAGCCGAGCAACTGAGACAATTTCCTCTCTGCGGGTACTCTCACTTAATATTCTTTAGTTTGTTTTTCTCAAAATATGAGCAGCAGTGATTGATCTTTATTAGTAGTATTTTTTTATCTTATTCCATTTGTGCTTTATGATTAGTTTCTTGTAGCATCATGTTTTTAGTCCTACCTTACAAGCAGCATTGGTATTTGGGAGTTTATAAAATGTGAAGTTAACAAAAGAATTTTTTACCTTTCTATTTTCAGGCTCTAATTGTGGAAAAAGACACCAAGATTGCAGAGATGGATGCAGCTTCAAGTGGTGAAGCTGCACGACTTAGAGCTGCCATGGAAACTTTAAAAGGAGAGCTCAACCATCTGAAAAACGAACATGTATGATTGGTCTTTAGCTTTCTGATTATTGTGGATGTTACGAATCAAGCAAGTTATGAAAGTTGGAGTTTCAACATTATATAAACCTGTAAATATAATGCTTGTCATCATTCAGGAGAAAGAAAAAGAGGTCCTGGAAACTGCATTGCAGTCCATGAAATCAAAGCTGGAGATTTCTGAGAGTAACCGGATACATGCTGAAGTTGAAGCAGCAAAACTGAGAAGTAATACTGTTACTTTCAGCATCACCTTTTTCGTTTAGGACATGGAATACCATTGTCATTTCTCTTTATCAGGTCAATTGGAGTCGGAACTTTCTGTGCAAAGTCAGCTGCTGAATAATAAAGATTCTGAGCTAGTGGAAGCTAATGACAAGGTTTTTCTTAAATTTCTTTTTGCCTCCTTTAAAGAGTAACTGCTAGTTTTGTCCCCTGCTAGTTAGATTTTATCATTCTGGTAATTAATTTCCTTGAGAGTGTTTTTCATGTGAAATGCAAGAAAAATTAAAACCCATTTGGACTTTTAGTTTGGGATTGTTAATAATAATACTCCCTACGTCTTGTAAATATAGTCATAGTTTTCCATTTTGGGACGTCCACAAAAAATAGTCCTAGTCTATTTATAGACACTACCGCACAACAAATCGATACATATTACCCTCAATATATCAACTTATTTACCTATTCTACCACATATGCTCCACCACTTTAATTTAACCTAAATCCCATTATCCACTAAGGTGGGTCCCTTTATCCACTTCAACACTTCCCTAAGGTGGAGTCCCTTTCTCTACTCACAGTACATTCGATTGCAGTCATTAAAACCTATGCGACTCTCTCCTAGGACTATTTTTACAGGACGGAGGGAGTATGCTTTTTCTTTCATATATTCATCTGCTAACTTTTATCAGAAGATTAAGTAGTCTTGTTCTTGTTGCTTTCTGACTGCTTATTTCATCTTTGCTTGTGTTGCATTTGGAAGCGGTTCAATTTTTCATCTTGCTGATGGCTACAAGTTGCAGATAAAGCGCATTGAAAGTGAATTTGCTTCGTACAAAGTTCGAGCTCATGCGCTGCTTCAGAAAAAGGATGCTGAATTAGCTTCTACAAGGGACAATGATCAATTCAAAGCTCTTGAGGAAGCTCTGAAGGTTAAACCAGCCTCTGTTCCATTTTTTCTGAGAAGACAGAAGAATCCTTGAGCCCATATCTGTATCTTGCTCCTCATAAAATTCATGTTTTTCATGTACCTAGGATGCTGAAAAAGAAATACTATTGGTAACTTCAGAAAAGGATAAAGCTCTCCAGGACCTTAAAGATGTTCAGACAAATTTGGATAAGGAAATTTTCACCAGGTACCAGTTCTTCTTGATACGCCAATTAAACTTCAGAAGCTTTACTTGTATCTAAAAGAAATATATATTTGGAAATTATTTGCAGTGTACTGAAGTGGGATATACAAAAACTGTGGAAATTATTCGTGTGTTTCTATCCTTTTGCTTGCGTTGTACTGCTTAAATGTATATAACCCCATTCATTGAAACTAGAATTTGCTAGATATTTTAAGTTGAACTTCAAAATGTGAGTATTTGATGCAACTTTTAGATGATATATTTATTTTCATCTTCGAATCCATTTTTTCAATCCTATACTATGTAAAAAACTCAAAACATGTTCCCTTCATCCATTCAATCTTTAAAGCCCAATCCCACGTCATCTATCCAATCATATATTTCATCTTAGAGTGGGTCCCACTATATATATAAGAATATACAACATATTTTTATTTTTTAAACCTATAACTCTAATATATCAAATCATTCATCACACAAAAACCATTACTACTCTTCTACAAAAACCGATGCCCTTTGTAAATTGCACTACCAATAGTAAAAATCAGAAATGAACATCCTCTTACTTTTCTACCACAAGTGAATAAGATATCTATGTGGCGAGAAAGCAAGTGTTGGAAATTTATGAGTGAAACCAGAAATGCTGGACTAGGTGTTAGATCAGGCATTGAATCAAATTCAGTAAAGTTGAGTTCGACTGATTTCGTTAGATGAGTAACTATCAGGCAACTAAAGCAACAAAGGTATAAAGTGCCTAATGTGGTCCATGTGAATTAAAAGGCAGGTTGGATAGGTTTTTGAGCCTTTCCATTTTATTGAACAAAATTGCTCTTAATCTTTTTGCACACTATCTCTCAGAAATGTTGTACACGGAGGCCAGAGCTCTGCTTGTCATCATAATTAGTTTTAGGCAGCAAAACTTAAGATTACATGCTTAAGAACAAGACATCCTAAATACTAAATTGAAGTTAGGTGGTAGCAAAGGTTTTTATTGAGATAGCAGAAATCGACAGTAGAAGGGGGCCACCTGTAGCAAATTCAATTGTCTGATGTGGACGGCGAAAAAGACAAGGAGTGAGGAGGGTCAGTAGGGAGGAGAGTCTGTTGGCAACAATGCCACTAAGGGGTTGTGTTGGATGTTGGTGGGGGATACAAGAGAGGAGGAAATAGTTCATCAACTTAAATTTCCTGTCCATCCATATGTTATTAGGAAGCAAAAGATTTTATTCATATCTCAGGTTTGGAAATACAGACTCACTAAGACAACTTAACTAAGGTTGAACTTACAAACTACAGAGACAGGCTAAGACATTCTCTGTGGCAAACATACAATTTATATGAGCAGAAAAGTTGGATATAAAATATTGACAGAATCTTGGGTTAGATATCTGCAATAAAGTTGGATTTGGAATAACTGGAAAGCTGAAAGGGAATTAAAATCAATGATAATCCAAGACTTGGCATATATGTAACACCTCTAGGTTAATTTTTTTGCCAATTTATAATTCCACCTAAAATTTATATTGTCCTTGCAATTTTATAAACCTCTGATCACTTTCAATTTTTCCTATTTTTACACAATCGTTACGACCTAGTAATTCCATCATAAAGCAAATTAATTTGGACATAGGTGCTAAATATTATTATCTATGTTCCATCCCCCATTCCTTTGGGTCTTATATTAATAAGAGAATGCTCTGTCAAGTTATCTAATTTCCTGTGTCATATATGTGTATTTGGAAATGCTTGTCAATTTATTTTGTTCCTATGTCTGTATCTCTGCTTCAAAATTTCATAACAAACATCACGCTTCATGCACTATATTATTTTTTTGGGGGGAGGAATAATACTTTTTACTGAAGCTATGTACATTGCACACACGTGTGTGCACATATTGACAGATTCCCCATTAAAATGTATCTGATTGATATGTATCTTGATTTGTTTATCATATTCAAGTCCAGTACTATAATCCTAGCAGCCGGATGGCAGATGAATCTGTTTTCAATTTATAACTTACTAATTCGGAATGCTCTAACTTTGCTTGTATTCTTCAGAGATGCAGCTCTTAGCATAGCAGAGCAGCAGATTAAGAGCTTGCAATTGAAGTTTGACTCTACTCTTTCTAACCATCAATCTGAGAAAGAAGCATGGGATAAAAGCCTCCAAAATGTGGAAGAAACATGGCGATGTAGTGCAATCATGTTTTTCCCTTAAGCTTATATGCATGTTTACTTTATACATGGAATGGTATTTTCATTAACTTGAATGTTAACTTTACAGTGAGATGTGAGGCACTGGAAAGGCAAAATGAAGAGTGTTCCAGTCAAAATTTGGAAAAAGAAGTAGATGAGCTGAAGTTACAATGTAAAAAGCTGAAGGTTGTAGCTGTCATATGTCGCTTCTGAATTGAGTATTTGCTTCATTTTCTTATTACTTATCTATATATTTCTCAGGATGAGCAACGTTCTTTTCATGATCTCGCTGATAAAATGATGGAGGAGAAGGACAAAGAGATTTCTAGGCTTTTGGATGATAATGAGAACCTACGTCAGTTGCTGGACTCAAGGCCTTCTGTATGCCCCTCCTCTACACAAATAATATACCTACCTACAAGTCAAATTTGATTTTCAGTTAGGCTTCTGTCTATATTGTTATGTAGTACTTATGCTCCAGATAGTATAAGCTTTTATCTGTAAGTTCTTTGATATGTTTACCACGTCTTAACTATTTTCAGGTTGAATACTCCGAGGACCATACAGGTAAAAGGATTATCATTTGAAGTCATAAAGATGTTGAGAGAAGTTAAAACACCACAAGTCTACTGTTAACGAATTGATCTGAGTTTTAATTGTCCTTTGAAACTGATGGATGCAGCTCTTCATAAACAGGAAGCCTCAAATTCTAGTACTTCAGCTGCAGATCAACAGATCCTAGTATGCAATTTTCTTTGTGACATAAAGAAGTTACATCTTTGTTTCATATATAAACATGTCCTATTAGATTCTCTATCTCTTCCTAGCATGCAGTTGGAAAATATATTTTCCATTCTTCATATGGTGTTGATAACCCCTAACTTATATAAACACATTTCTTTGGTTGTAACCTTTCGAGAAAGGAAAAGATTGCTTGAATTGGTATCTTTTTACATTGAAGTAGATCTCATCTGCATATAGTTGGATACAAATTTTTTGGAACGAGATTTTATGCTCACATGATAAACAAGAATATCTGATTACTTAGTGAAAAAGATTGCTGAACTTGCCAGATATCTGTACTGGTAATAAAAGTTAAAATTACTGATGTTTTTATGTATGGAGATTGACATCATGAAACACTTCTATTACTATAACTGATTTTCTTAAAAACATTTCTGGGTGATTCAGACAATTCTTCCTTCAACAGAAGCCCTGCCATTGAACTGGCTTGATTTGTTTCACGAAATTTTTGAATATTAGGCTTGAATTTGAATATTTTCACATACCTTGCAGAGTACCTGGTTTTTTATTTAGTTGTATTATTTCAGATTTTGGCAAGACAACAAGCCCAACGGGAAGATGAGCTTGCCCAAACGCAACGACATATTCTCGCACTTCAAGTATGTCTTGGACTTGTAGATATAATCTAATTATGAACTACTTTTATATGTCCTGACATAAATTCGAGATTTTGAGTTTCTCTTATAATTTGATGAGGATGGACATCAGAAACTAGTTAGTCAATGTGGGAGTGAACAAGTTCAGTAAATCAAAAAGGAATAGACAAACAAAACAAGAAGAGAGAAATAGAGAAGTGTAAATGGTAAGAAACTATGAAAGTAAACTCAGTCTAATAGTATAGACTTTGAAGACATCTACAGGCTACAGGATTAGTGATAATGTGACTTATGAGTCGGCAAATGATAGTTAATTAATTTAGAAATAATTGGAGATAACTAATTAATTTAAAAAATCATTCTAGTTTCCAAAAGCATTGCCCTTAAAGTTCCTTCTTGCAAAGGACTTGAATTCTTATCAAGACAACAGTTTTGATAGACTAGTAGTCAGGTAATGAATTATAAAATTACTCTAAAACTGAATACCATTTCTAAACTGAAGCCTAGAAATATGTCCAAATAAAAAAAATATCTAAATCTGCTTCATTACTGACATACATGGGACTGTTATCTAGGTCGTAGAATATCTTGAAATAAGCCATCTCTGCAGCTAAAATGTTTCTAAGGTTCTACTTATTTGATTTGTAATAAAACTTTTCTTGGCGACTGGTGTTTCTGATCATTTAAATGCAGGAGGAACTTGAAGAGCTGGAGCATGAAAATCGCCTTCACCGGCAGCAGGTATTTCATAGGGCTAGTTTTTGTACAAGTTGAATACTAAACAAGAAGTTCTATCTGAAAATCTGACAATCCCATTCCTGAGTGGAAATCATTTCCATCTTTGCTACCTTCCGCTTCTTGTCTTCCGATTGATTCTTTTGGATCAAATGATTAAAATTTAAAACTTTCACTGATATAATACATTTTAGCTCATATCTTTTGAATGTAGATTGGGAGTTGATTCAATCTGATGGGATTAACTTGCTGCAATTTTGAATTTGTACTGGAAAAGCTGCTTAATGGATTATTTATGTAATATACAATTGCCGTCTCTAGATGTCCAGGCCATTTAAAAAGCTTATGTTGTAAGTTTGGAAAGAATGTGATATGATTTGCACATGTACCTGTGTGTAAATTGTATTTCCTTTTGGATGATGAATTTCATTTTCATTGAAGAGATTCCAACCCAAGTCCTTTCTAATTCTTTGGGAAAATGAGCAACTTTAAAGATGTTGAAAGCTTACGTCATTTGCAAAGCAACCGACCATTTAAATGTATTAGTCAGAAATTCTTTAGCAGCTGTCCTCACGAATGTAAAAAAAGCTCATTCGTTGCAGTACCCGACCCTCTTTTACTATCATTGTTTATGTCTTCTGAGATCAGTGGACTACCCAAATGCTGCAGAAATTACGCATTTAGGGTCTCTTGAGACCCTGCAGTGATTTTCATAACAATCTTACTTGCATGGACATTTAGGGTCTCTTGAGATTTTGTGTCGACATACTCATTCTGGCAATTACGCATTCCCTCTCTCTCTGTTGTGCTACTCAAGCATTATAACTGCAGTTTACGTTGAACCCAAATATAAATAGATTTGTTTTACACTTGAAAATTGATATTGTGTTGCTACCTTCATTTAGCTTTGATGATAATGCTGCAGGAAGCTATGCTAAAAGAAGAACTTAGGAACATGGAAAGAATGCAGAAGAGGGAAGGAGTGGATCTGACATATCTTAAAAATGTCATCTTAAAGCTTCTAGAGACAGGTATCTTGTATTTCAGTATGCTCTCATCTCCAGCTGTACCCTCCTCTTTCATGGTCAACCACCCAGCTCGGGGCCTCCGCCATGTTTCACTTGCTTGGTGATTTCATGCTTTAACTTGGCACATCTCATTGACAATAAGGAAATTCTATTTATGGACAATTAACAAATGAAAAGGAATAAAAAAGAAAGATAATTTGACTTATTTAGCTATTTAGTTTTATGTTTTTATGTATCACACAAGGTGGTGAATGCGTTTATTTATTAAATAATTATACGCACTATTGATTATTTGAATCTCCGTTTTGTGCCCATTCAAATTGTGTTAGGTGAAGTGGAGCGATTGCTACCTGTTGTAGGAATGCTTCTTCAGTTCAGCCCTGATGAGGTGAGTTTGTTTTGTCCTTTCTCGGTTTATGCTTATGTGGAAAAGGATGTCTATCTTCATTTGCTTCACTAGTTTCATGCTCCATGTGATAGAATATGTGCAGCATGTCGAGTGCAGACAGCTTATTATTCTTTCTATTATAGCCATCTGTCGGTGCTTACAAGTTATAGCACCATCTCTTGCACAGTCTTATTTATGTGTTCAGTTTCTGCTGGGAATTCCGTTGAGCTTGAATTCAGTGGAACTGAAGGATTTTAGAAAACTACCAGCCAAGAGGCAAATATAGACTTCTTAAATCCGGTTATTGTATTCTAGATTCTAAGTGGCGGGAGTTGGAAACTCAATATCTGCTTCAAACTGCATTTTACCGCTTAAGTGAATGAGTCGTTGACTTACTAACAAGCCTGTTACGTACATTTGCAGATGCAGAAGTGTCAACAAGCCTACCGCGCTTCAAATGAAGTTCCACCTAGCCCTGCAAATGATTCTTCGCGATCAGGGCCGTCTCTATTCTCCAGATTCTCATTTGCATAACATGATTGGAAACACTGGGAATAAAAGATGGAAAAGCACAGACCAAATCTTACAGCCTTACTGGGAAATTGAATCAGATATTTTTGTATTTTTTATGTAGCATAAAATATTGAGTAAATGTAATACTGTAAAACATCTTTTGGACGGAAATGGAATACTTGCGAACTAAGCAGTTTGAAATTGACTCATAGTGTTGTACAGACGATTTTCCTTCAACATTCTTTGCCAATTGAGCCATGCTTCTTAAATTTAAAGAAGGGCAGTTTTGTTTTGTTCTCTCTCTCGTACGCACGAGTAAAGAATTCATTTTAGTAATTAAATGAGTTACAAAAGTCAGAAAGAATAGAATTGATGAATGGTTCAAAAATATGGTAAGAAATTGTTCAGTTTCTTTTCTAAATGTAGGCATGCTGTTTGATCGAAGAGGAAAAGGTTACCAATCCTAAATTTACTATATTGTTGTATGCATAGCACAGAAGTGATTCGTGTTAATAATGACAACTTCGATCTGACATGCTAGAAAATGTTGTCCTATTTGGGAATTCAATGACTAGAAAACACCATATGACAGAAGACAAATACTCCTTATTTTCTTCGCAGGTCCTGGACGAAAATTGTTGCAGCTTCTTCATCCATCGTATCAAAGTCGCCATGCTTTTAAATCATAACTCCTTAGGCAGGTATTTGTCCCTAATTTACTATCAACAAGCGATCGAGTCTATCATTCGTATATTGACCAGATTTACTGCAAGCAATGAGCACTAATCACTTGCACTTCGGAGCAAATAAACATGGTATGGGGACTTTAGAGGAATGCAAGGCTAATCTAGTGTATGGCTGAAATGCTTATAAACTACCAAGCAATAATAGATCTACCATTTTATGAGAAAAACAAAACACAAAATAAACTGGAACAGTGATTTGACAAGTATGAAGCCAAAAAAGACCAGTTATCCACTCACAACAATAATGTTGCACACATGAAGAGGACAGCTACAGTACAATTAAGTTGGGCACACTTATGGTAACAGCTAAGAGACAATATTGTGCATCAATATTTTGATTCAAACAAAGTTCAAGTCTTGAGGATAGTTCTACATCTTAGAAAGCAACTGCAACTCTGAAGCATATTTCACCTAGAACCACGTGCATAGTTCCTTTCAAGACTGTGTCGAGGGGGAGAGTATGACCTGGACCTTTCCCTTCTTGATCTTCCACTTCCACCATAAGGCGAATGTCTGGGCGAGTAATCACGCCCACCTCTATAAGGCGAGCGTCTAGGAGACCTCCTGTAGCCATAATCTTCACGGCTGGATCCTCCACGATATCTTCCACGATCCCCATAACCTTCCACCGAACCAATAAATTAGTTTGATATGCAACATGAATAATACTTGCATAACGAGCAACAAGAACTCACCATCACCCCGAGAGCTTTTCAGACCAAGATAATGACCAGGAGTGGGAGTCCTTGCGCGTTTCCTCCGTGACTGAAGAAAAATGATAAATATAAGCTAATAGAAGCAGGGTAAACAGCTCATAAAAGTAAGTAAAGCTCATCACTACAAGGAATGCATAAAAGAATCTCCAACCTCAGAAGCATTATTATAAAGAAAAATGAAATTTATGTTTTCCTATATCTTGTCTGTTGATAACACACACAAAAGACAAGTTCACTAAGAAAATTATATTTGGCATTTGCTTTAATCAATCAAATAAAAGAAAAAATCAATGCCAGGTATGGGATACCATAAAAGCCTGATTACAATGTTGACAAAAACGCTTGATTAATTGGGAGTTGAGTATTCGCTGAGGTTGTATAGTTGTTGGGGCAATATAGATGCTATTTAGTTGATCAGATGCAATTGAAAAGCTGTTTTAGCTTGTTGCGATGGATGGACTGATCATCTTTGATTTCTGCCAACATAGCTGACGCAATATCTTCTGAATATAACCAGAAAACCTTCAGGTCAAAGAGATTGATTTACAGACAAATAGGTCATCAGATACCAATGTCTATCAGACAGGTAGCTTACCCTCTCTACAGTTATGTACCGGCCTTCAAGCACTGACTGATTGAGGTGTTTGATACAGCGATTAGCATCATCTGAAGAGTCCATATTAACAAAAGCAAATCCACGAGATACACGAGATCGCGGTTCCACAACCAAAAAGACAGACTTGACCTGAAGAATGAAATTTAAAATGCCAACAGCACAGATATAAGACATTGAACTTAGATCTACACATTATACATTGTGAGCAGTGACTTCGGTTTTCAAATAATAATAATAATACAAAAGATCCAAGAAACACTAACCTTTCCTTCCTTTGAGAAATGATCTTCAAGCTCTCTCTCAGTGACCCTTGTAGATAGGCCAGTAACATAAAGTGTAGTTCCATCATTAACAACTTCTTCCCTACATGACATAAAGAACAACATTACTGATAATAATGAATATCAAAAGGGTGACGGTCTAAAGTCACAGATAAGGAATTAGAACTAACCTGCCAGTGCCACGACCTCTTGACCTAGATCTTGATCTAGATCTCGCCCTTGGTCTTGACCATGATCTAGAACGAGATCTAGATTTGGACCTAGATCTTGACCTGGATCTCGAATTTTCTTCCCATGGAGAGGGAGAGCGTGCATACCTAAACATAATACAATTGAAAAGCCAAGTGTCAACCACTGATAATGCAAACAAAATCTATGCAATTACACGTTAGCAGTTAGCTACAGTGAAACAGCATGGGAGCCATGCCAAGTAGAAATCAGCAAGTAAGAAAATCAACATGATTGCTAAAAATAAGACTTAATAACTGAAACTTTAACCCAAAAGCTACAAGCTATGTGCAAATGTAACTGAAACTAAAAAGGGAATGACAAGAAAATAAGCACATGGACCCTAACACTAATTATGATGAAAATTACTACACAAGACTCAGAGTCTAAGACACAAGAATGTAATGACATATAAAACTGTAACTGCCAAAAGAATACATATGAAATTGATAGGCCATTGTGAAAATTAAAAGAATTGAAATAACCGCACAAAATATCACATAATTTCAATTCAGGTTGCAAAACAACAATAAGGCAACCACGAAGTTAATACACAGCAAAAGATCACAGATCACAAATTAAACGGGCATAATGCAAAAATCAAACGCAAATCCAATCAAATTAACACCAAGACCAGAAACATATCACAAGCGCCCAACCCCCACCCAAACTACCAAAAAACGTTAACAAGCAAAAAACACAAATAATGTGAAACTCTGAGAAAGAAAGCACTGGTAGCAGATGATCCAGTATGTGTTAGTTGCACAAGTGACGAAACAAGAAATCAGGCTACGTTATCTATAGTCCTAGTTTCTTCTCTCGAATTAGAAACCCAAATCCGCACCCCCCACCCCCACCCCCCTATCTCAAATTAATAGATCGGAAACCCTAGCAGAATTCTGCATGAATTAAAATCACCAGCATAATGAAAAATAACATCGGAACAAAGATTAAAAACAAATATATTACCGTTTTCTTGGAGAATCAGCCTGCAAAACGAAAGGAAATTCCAATATTATAATCAACTTTTTACACCCAGGTGACGCACATACATATAAACTTCATAGAAATGAACATCGAAGAGAGAGAGGAATCGATCTTACCATAGTAGGAGCAGAGACGACGAAACCCTAAACCCAGTCGCTTATTTCGAAAGCTAATTTTGAGCTCGTCTTATGAAATTTTGTTTATTTATTAATTATATAGAGATCTAGAAATAGGCGAGTTCCCACTTGCCAAACAAAATCATCCGGTTGGCCACTGCCACGCCACTTTCTTCTCTGCCAGATCAAGAACTCAACTAAATGACACTTTTACCCCTCTCCAAGGTAAGCTAAAATTTACAATGAATTACTTGTTCATGACATTTCTAAAAACAAAAGGCGAATTAGGGATGTCAAAAAAGTCCAAAACCTGGGGTTGATTCGAATAGACTGATAAAAAAGGAGAGTTAGGGTTCAAAAATTTTAACCCAAAAAAAATTTGATCCGAATGGCCCGAATTGAAAATAGCCCAAGCTCGATAGGATTGACCCAAAAATCGAGTGAGTTGGCCCGATTAACCGAACACTTTCTTAATAATTGATTTTCAAACTTTAATATTTTACTTTAATTCGATAATAATATTTGATACTTTTAGAATATGTTTTGATTTTTCCTACCGTTAATAACAAACATCTATGATATAAAAGTCAAAGAAAGATATAGTTATTTATCTTAAAACTATATACTCCCTCCGTCCCAAAGGAAATGTCCTCCTTCTTTTGGGCACGGTTATTAAGGATGCATAATCTGCCTAATCTAGTAAAAACTGAAATGATGCATAATCTGTCATTGAATCTTATATGCTGCCTAATCTAGTAGAAACTGAAATTTCCTTAATATTCTACTAGATTAGGCAGATTATGCATCCTTAATAACCGTGTCCAAAAGAAGGAGGACATTTCCTTTGGACAGAGGGAGTACAATTTTAATCGAAAATGAAGTTAAAGTTAGATATTATGTAAATTTACGTTAAAATAACAATAATTTTTGTATCTAAACCAAAGTGAAATGTCTTGATTTAAAAAACACGACATATTTTTATTGCAAGAGTATGATTATCTATAAAAAAATTAAACATATAAAAAAATCGTAAACCTGCGGGCCCGAAGCCCGAATTGAGTGGGTTAGGGGGTTAGGGTCGAAAAATTTTAGCTCGAAAATTAAAAAATTGAGTAGCCCGAACCGAAAATAACCCAAAATCGAGTACGCTAGCCCGAAATCCAGTGGGCTGGCCCGATTGACATCCCTAAGGTGAATAATAAAATTATTAATTACACATTGTAAATTACAAATATAATTTATAATATTGGGCTACTGATAATTTTCAATTATGAGTTAGACTTGGGTGCGGGTGCCCGCATGCTATGCGGCCCCGACCCAGATCAAATGGTTATATAAATGATTTTAGTAAATAAAAACAAAAGTAGTTTCTGGTGCACTGGTAAAGCCAGCGCCTTTTACTTCTAAGGGTCAGGGTTCGAAACCCCTTTGTCCATTTTTCTTGGTTTTTTTGTTCCTTTTTCTTGGTTTCATTTTTTGCTTTTTTATTATTTATTTTTTTCAGTTTTTTGTCTTTTTCGTTTTTTCTTTTGTTTTTTTTTTGTTCCTTTTTTAGCTTTATCGTTTTTTCTCTTTTTTTGGTTCCTTTTTGCTTCTTTTTTTTTAGTTTTTTGTCTTTCATTTTTTTTCAATTTTTTTATGGCTTTTTTGTTTAATTTTTTATTTTCAACACTTTTTTCTACTTTTTCCCATTTATATGTGCTTTTTAATATTACCTTTATTCACATCAATGATTATGTTTTCTTACAACTATAATTACTTAACCAAATAATTAAAATTACAAATTTTCGTAAGTAAAAATAAAAATTTTCGTAAAAATAAGTAATAATTTTAAAATATTACATTTCTTCATATGCATAATTACTTTTTATTAAGATAATAGTTACTTTTAATAAATATAAAATATACATTTGTTAACACAAATATATACTTATGATATAAGTATTTACTTTCATTCAATATAAAGTATTATATATACTAAAATCGTAAACCCTAAACTCTGAACAGTAAATCATGAGCCGTAATAGGAATATTTACTTTTAATAAGTATAAAATATACATTTGTGCTTTTTGCTTTTTTAAATTTGTATATTTATGTCTAAGTTATTTCAAAGTAAATATTGTTATGATGAAAAGTAATTATCTCAATGAAGAAAAGTAATTTTAAAACTTACATTTCTTTATATCAACAATTTTCGTGTAAAAAGTAATAATTTTAAAATATTACATTTCTTCATATAAATAATTACTTTTTATTAAGACAATATTTACTTTTAATAAGTATAAAATATACATTTGTTAGCACAAATGTATTAATGAGTGAAAATAACATTACTTTTCTTCACATCAATAACTACTTTTTCTTACAAAAATATTTATTTGAACAAATAACTAAAAGTACAAATTCCCATAAATAAAAGTAACATTTATCGTGAACAAATGTAATAATTTTGAAACATTACTTTTCATCACATTTACATTTTTTTTCAATAATGTATACATTTGTTAGGTATAACTATTACATTTGAAAATAAGTATGACTCTACATATTAAGAAGTTAATATAAATATTTCCTATCATTCTATATTTTGTAATTACCTGAACACTGAATATTAAACCATAAACCTTGAATACTAATCTCTAATCCTTGAATGCTAAACCCTAATGAAAATATTTACTTTTATGTAGTCTAACATATACATTTCTTTGTACAAATGTATATTTATGTTTCTACAAGTATTTCTTGTCATTCTATATTTTGTAATTACCTGAACACTGAATACTAAACCCTAAATAGTGAATACTAAACCCTAAACCTTGAATATTAAACCCTAAATAATGAATACTAAGCCCTAATCATTGAATACTAAACCCTAAATAATGAATACTAAACCATAATCCTTGAATGTTAAACTCTAATGGAAATATTTACTTTTATGTAGTCTAACATAATACATTTCTTTGTACAAATGTATACTTATGTTTCTATAAGTATCTCCTGTCATTCTATATTTTATAATTATCTGAACACTGAATACTAAACCCTAAACCTTGAATAATAAATCCTAAATAATGAATACTAGACCCTAATCCTTGAATGCTAAACCCTAATGGAAATATTTACTTTTATGTAGTCTAACATATACATTTCTTTGTATAAATGTATACTTATGTTTCTATAAGTATTTCTTGTCATTCTATATTTTGTAATTACCTGAACACTGAATATTAAACCCTAAATAGTGAATACTAAACCCTAATCCTTGAATACTAAACCCTAAATAATGAATATTAAACCCTAATCCTTGAATGTTAAACTCTAATCGAAATATTTACTTTTATGTAGTCTAACATATACATTTCTTTGTACAAATGTATACTTATGTTTCTATAAGTATTTTCTGTCATTCTATATTTTATAATTATCTGAACACTGAATATTAAACCCTAAATAATGAATACTAGAACCTAATCCTTGAATGCTAAACCCTAATGGAAATATTTACTTTTTATGTAGTCTAACATATACATTTCTTTGTACAAATGCATACTTATGTTTCTATAAGTATTTCATGTCATTCTATATTTTGTAATTACTTGAATGTAATATTTTAAAATATTATACTTTTCACAAAAATATATAAAAAAGACAAGAGAAAAACAATAAATGAAAAATGAAAAATAAAGAAAATACTGAAAGGATAAAAAAATCAAAATATATAAAATAATGCAAAAGAAAAAAAAACAGTAAAAAAATACTGAAAGGAAAAAAAAAGAAAAAAAACTGCAAAAAATAAAATTAAAATAATAATAAAAAAAACAGGAAAAGGAAAAAAAAAACATATAAAAAAAAGAGAAACAAACCCAGAAAAAGAAAATTCAAAAAAGTGTAAAACAAAAAGGGGGGGGGGGGGGAGAAGAAAAAAAACGCTGAAATAAGGTTTCGAACTGGATATTTACTTTTTATGTAGTCTAACATATACATTTCTTTATACAAATGCATACTTATGTTTCTATAAGTATTTCATGTCATTCTATATTTTGTAATTACTTGAATGTAATATTTTAAAATATTATACTTTTCACAAAAATATATAAAAAAGACAAGAGAAAAACAATAAATGAAAAATGAAAAATAAAGAAAATACCGAAAGGATAAAAAAATCAAAATATATAAAATAATGCAAAAGAAAAAAAAACAGTAAAAAAATACTGAAAAGGAAAAAAAAGAAAAAAACTGCAAAAAATAAAATAAAAATAAAAATAAAAAAAAAACAGGAAAAGGAAAAAAAAAACATATAAAAAAAAGAGAAACAAACCCAGAAAAAGAAAATTCAAAAAAGTGTAAAACAAAAAAGGGGGGGGGGGGGGTGAGAAGAAAAAAAACGCTGAAATAAGGTTTCGAACTGGAGACCTATTGAAAAGTGAAGTGATATGCGCCTATTACCACTGAGCCACCATTCAACCATGCATATTTTCCCTTAAACTAAATATATAAACGTTGATTAGGCGGGTGACCGCATACCATGCGGGCGCCCGCATGCAAGTTTTTGCGTTCAATTATTATTATTATTATTAAGTTATGGTACATATTGATAATACTATATAAATAATATAATGAAAAGATCATCTTTCAATTTGAAATTGATTTCAAATGGAGTGGATTTATTTGTTAACTAATTTTTTTTTAGAAAAACGAGTGAATATGGTATGAATCTCAATCTAACAAAATATTAGAATGATTTAGATGTTAGCATTTTGACAATTAATCTAAGGAAATAGTTTTTGAAGTTCTTAAGATATTAGTAATTGCATTTTGACAATTTCTGTTATTATCCAAGGGTAAATTAGTGAAATTCCTTAATACTATTAGTTCCTCTCATAGAAATACACGAATGCATACAGAATTACAAATTTCATCCTCCCTCTCCATCACACACGCACAGCCATGTCCTCAGCAGCACCTTGGACATCAACTATTCTGCAAAAACCCCAAACCCCTGGCCCTTCGCTATTCTCTCATCTCCCCCTTCCTCACTCTCGCACCATCCAATTTCATAGACTCAACCACAATCTCACCCTCAAGCCCCTCAACTCCTCTTCCCAACCTCTGTATGGCTCTGTTTCACCAGCTCCACCACAAGACGAGGACGACGACGAAGAGCCCGCTATCGGTGACTGCCTCGTCTACGAAGAGGGCATCTTCAACGACCCATTTATTGAGAACACCAGAAATTCCAGGCGTTCCGGCGCTCACATCACTAAATCGGCTACCAATAAAGACGCCGATGTCTCGCCGGAAAACCTAATTCCGGATGAGTGGCAGGATGTCCAGAAGGAATTGAACATCACGAAGAAGGAGCGGCGGAAGATGGCGCAGGAATTGGAGTACGGCACGCGGGTGGCGAAGCGGAGGCAGGCTCTGATGCCTCTGAATTCGGAGGGATTTGAAAAAACGAGGCAGGATAAAATTGAACAAATGAGGCTGGAGAAATTTGAGAAAATTAAGCAGGAAAAGATAAAGCAGCTGAGCCCGGTGGTGCTTGATAATCCGAAGAAGGCGTATTTTAGGGAGATAAAGCCTGAGAAGGAGACAAATGGAGAGGTTAGTGGAGGTAGAGTGGCGCCAAGGAATCCGAGGCTGGCAGTGTATGGAGTAGGTTTGGAGGATGTTTCTGCGTTTTTTAGCAGTGGGAAGTATGAGAGCGCTGCTGCTGATAAATCTCAAGGTATATCTGCGGCATCTTGTTGTTTGGTTTTGTGTTGAAGTAGTGCGTAAACATTGATTTTGTGAAGGGATTTGATCGTGCTTCAGGAGATTTAGAAGTGCTTATGTTGTGCATTTGTGTTGTCATTGTTGTTTTGGGCTCTAGACTTGAGATAATTGAGAATTAGGAACAGAGTGTTTCATTGAAGTTATGCCATCTTATCTGTTTGGATTATGGTGATCTTGGTGAAAATTGTGGGATTTTCCTCTGGTATAAACTCTGAGAAGAGTATGGCATTATCCTACATGTGCAATCTTCCCACATAGGAGAGGTAGGAGATTGTTTAGTACTCGAAAGATTAATTGTAGGAGCTGAGGTGATCTAGTTTTCTTGGTATGTAGTGTACAATAATAGCCTTAATATGTAAGCAGAAGTATTTGAAAATCCATGGTATCCATGCTGTTGTGACCAAGTAGCGGTAGCATTTTAAATATGAATCTCAAGCTGCATAAACCGTAATGTTATGACTTACACATTCCTCTTTGCTCTCCTCTCTAATCTGCATTTCTCTGTGATTGCAATACTGGTGAAGGCACTGGTAAATTATTCTCACAAGAAGAGAAGGCAATGATGAATAGGCGGGTTCCTGATGTAGCAGTTGCTACCTCGGTGAGTATCTCATGCCCCTTGTGACTTCTGTCCTATAAGAAGAATAGTGTGATGTCGTGTAAATGTGGATATGATGAGAAGTCCCCTCCATTTCAATGATCATGTTTCTGCTGTTCCTAATGATTCTCACCTGCAAAGATACAACAATGTTGCTATTTTGGCATGTCTGTATGCTAATTCAGGGAGCCGAGTATTATTTTTCAGGGGAAATGGCATCCTCTGCATACTCTTGTTGCTACCGGAGAATTTTACCTTGTTGATTCTCTGTTAAAGCACAACCTTGATATTAATACCCCAGACAAGGTAAAGTGTGCGTGAACTCCCATGTTGCTGGATCCCTTGTAAATTGTAATAATATCTATCGGGAAGGATGGCATTATCTCGATCTTGCTGCTAATTCCAGTTTGCTGTAATGGCCCCTTTTCCTACAGAATGGACTGACTGCAATTCACAAAGCAATACTTGCCAAAAAGCAGGCTATTTTTAACTTTCTTTTGAGGGAATCAGCAAATCCATTTGTTCGTGACAATGTAAGTTAAAACCTCGTGTTGTTGGGATCATATACTGTGATTAAGAAGATCCTCCTTTGTCATGCTACTGCATATCCTACATTATAGGCCCTGCCTCTGGATAAAACATGATAATTTACTCATCATGAGACACATAATTAACTTATTCATGACAACATTCGGTAATTGAAACCAACTAGAGTATCAATTTGCTAAATGCTTCAGCTCTGTAGTCAACTTCACTATGAAGCCCAGCAGATCTTTTGTTATCATTTTTTGGTTCCAACTATTTGTGCATATTATATCCTCATTTTTATCACTGCCACAGTTCGGGCTGTGGAAGAACTATTGGCTTTAGTTATGTTTCTGAGTTATTTTTTTGCTACAACAGGAGGGAGCTACCTTATTGCACTATGCTGTCTTTGCAGCTTCTAGTCAGATGATAAAGATCTTGTTATTGTACAATGTTGATATAAATCTTCAAGATAATGTAAGCTTACTTATCTAGATTTTGAGCTACCTATTTTGACACCCTTTTTTATGAGGTATCCTGAGGTTAATTTTTACTTTTTTCTCGTTTTTACTAACAGGATGGATGGACACCATTACATTTAGCAGTGCAATCCCGAAGGACAGATATACTGAGGCTTTTACTGATCAAGGGAGCTGATAAATCTCTAAAGAACAAGGTAAGAACTTGGGGATGAAATAATAAATTGATTATTTGTATTCTTTGTGCTTCACAGATTAATCTCAAAGTTTCAAAGCTACTCTCTCGTACTAGTAATCTTTTAAGAAATGGCACGAGTTGAGTTGCTTATTTTTGTCGTTGGCTGCAAAATACACTTTATTTCTTCTTATAATTTACAAAATACACTTTATTTCTTCTTATAATTTATTTTAATTTTGGCAGTTGGTGATTCTGTTAAAACATTTTCTTCTATCTCTAGTGAGTAGCATGCATTATCAGTTCAAAACATCTGCCTGGCAGATTAACACATTGGTGTCCTCTCATCTTAAGATCATCACACTTTAAAAAGAAAATGTTTCATATGCTCAGTTCTGTTTAAGCATCTTAATTTTTTTCACCAATTTCCTTCTTGCTCAGGATGGATTTACTGCTCTAGATCTTTGCCTCTACTCTGGCAGAGATACAAGAACTTACGAACTCATCAAGCTCCTCAAACGCATTTACTAGTCTTCAACTATTCAACAATTCATCCATCCTGACTGCTTTTGCTGCAATCAAGGCTCGGATGGTTGGTTGTATCATCTCATCATAACCGTTCTCAGAACTATCCAGCCTATAGTATAGCTGCTTATAGTTGGAGCAAGGGCTGCACAGAACGCCTTCCTCGCCTGCTTTGATGCAGCCAGCACACAGCTCATGAAGGAAAATGCTGTATTCTGTAGCATTTGAGAATGCTATGGCTGGAATGTATAGTATAGCTCTGTAGCATCATTCATTGAGTTCAACTATTTGACTAATGGCAGTATAGGATTGTAATACAGAAACAATGAGGTTTTAATATAATGGTAAGTAAGTCGGCTCCACGAGCATTGTAGCTTATGGTAAGTAAGTCACCTCTGATTTGTAAGAATGAGAGGTGAGAGGACGGATCTGAACCCCCCTCCCCCAACTTAAATTTTTTAAAAACTCTGCATTAGGTCTCTACTATTGTAGTGTTGGGGTGTGTTTGCTTATCTTAGGAGAAGATCTTTGTGGTTGAAAATGAATTAGTGAAACTTGCTTTTAAGTTTTTTAAGTTTATTAGTAGAAAATTGTGAATGAAATGGAGTTATGTTCAGAAAATGAATTGTAAGAAGGGATAAAAAAAAAGTCTCTCTTTAAATCCTTTTTTTTTTCCACTCTAAAGAGTGGATAATATTACATTTTTTGAGATTTAAAGAGAAAAACTTTTTAATGACAAATTTACAGCTAAAAAGAGCATATATTTAGGGTGTATTTGCTTTTTATCCATCTAAATAGAGGGATAATATAAGGTAAAAATTTATCACTTAAAATGAGGATCATATTTTTATATCTTGTTTGATGTGAATGATAAGTGGTATAAAATTATCTCTTTTTCAAGAAAATGTGTTGCCCGTAAATTTATACCATTTGCTCGAATTTTTTTTATTATATCAAAACAAATAAGGTATAAGTAGTAAATGAAGTTTATCCGTTTTTTATACCTCAAAGCAAATAAATTCTTAAAGTAAATTTGCATCCCTCGCAAAGATATGCTAAACAACTCTTAAAGTTAAAATAGAAGAAGATAAAAAAGGATAAATTGTTATAAAATACACTTGAAATTGAGGTTTTGGTAGATAATCTTTAAAATTTAAAATAAAATACACGAATAAATTAGCAGATTACCCTATTCCCTATAATACAAACTAACTTGGCAGTCGAATTTGTCTACATGACTAAATCGTCCCATAAACTAAAGAATGTTGTTTTGCTTACAAGCAAACATTGCCGTTTTTTTACTAAGAGCATCCACAGTGGTGACTCGTTCTCCCTTACTCAAGTAAGGGAGAGATCGAGTAAGCCACTCTGGCACACTCGTGACTCAAGTATTACTCGAAAAATTGAGTATGGCCCATTCCCTTAATCTGCTGAGCGCATGCATTCAAGCGCTATATTAAAAAAAAATAAATTTTTAAATTTTGAATTAAACGGCTTTTGAGCCGATTTTTCTCTTTTTTAAAAAAACTTTTGTTTCAAACGGTCATATGATTGTTCCTCCCTATTTTTTTTCCTTCTTACTCTATAAATATCTCCCATTTATTTCTCCACTCATACCTTCATCCATTCTCTCTATCTATATTTGTCTCTTTTATTCTTCATCATCTTTCTCAAATGGATCAAAACTATCCCAACTACTATAACCTAAATTGGGTCCCCGATCTCTCCGGAGACTAGCATCCCGATTTATCGGGATTCAACTTGCGGACGGAGCCCCCAAGCGGCGAGGAGAAGACGCTGGCCGCACATAGTGCGTCGAAGCCAAAGAAAAGCGGGCGGCGGAAGGCGATGGCCTTCAAAGAGAAGGCGCCGACGCCGGCGGCGGAGGAAGGGAGGGTCCCCCGTCATACCTACACCTAAGAGGAGACGGACCTCATCGTCCGAATTTGGGCGGAGGAGACAAACGACGCTATCCGGGGTGTCGACCAAAATGGGAAGTCCTATTGGCAACGGGTGAACCCCTTCATCGGCGCCAATCTCGGCCACCGGCAAATAAAATCACACTGGGCCCGAGTGAGTTCAGAGGTGAAACTATGGGAGTCTATTTGGGTGGAGACGATCTCCAAGTGGCCTTCCGGCCATTCCGACGACATGCTTCGAGAGAAGGCCCAAATTATTTATCAAGCAATGAGCAAAAGCGGCCCCTTCAAGATGTGGAATGCGTGGAAGCTCCTCCGGACCAACCAGAGGGAGACGTGCATTCCTCCAAGATGACAAAGACTACGGAGACATGCGACTTCACCACCTCAGCGTCGGGCGAGGAAATCACGTCTTCCTGCCCTATTGGAAATAAAGCGACAAGGCGACGTTGAGAGCGGCGAAGGGGAAGGAGAAGGGAAAGGCGTCGGCATCGCAAGTCTCGGAGCCTCCACCCGAATGCAAGGAGTACTTGGACAAATCCGACAACAAGCTCAAAAGAATTATCGTGGAGTACGCCAAGAAGAATGAGCTCAAGCGGGAGATTCACGACGATCAGATCTTGTTCATGAAGACATCTGACATGACACCAGATCAACTAGAACTCTGCAAGGCACGGGTGGCGAAGATTCTAGCTAGGCAAAGGGATGAGGGAAATTTGTAGGCTTTTTTAAAGTAATTTTTAATTATGTCTTTAGTTTTTTTTTTAATATAATTTGTAGGTTTTTAAATTAATCAATTTTAATTTTAAGTAATTGTGTTATTTAAATTTGTGCAATTAAAATTAAATGAAAAATAAAAAAATAAAAAATAGAGTCAGAGAATGAGTCATCCCACTGTAGATGCTTTACTCATAAATAGTCATGTCTCTATAAAGTAATAAGTTTATTCAACCATCGTGGATGCTCTAGTCCTCCCAAACAATACAATTTAGAGTTTAAGAGTATGTATCGAATTCCAGAAATTCATAGAGCACGACATTGATCTCCCTTTATTTTTAATCAAACCGGTATTTTACTTGTTTTTAATTATAATTATGGAAATAAAATATAGTAATGCGTAAAAGATGATGGCCACATAGGATTCCATTCCTTAGCTAGCAACAGCACTGATAATGCAACGGTTCTTTATCCCATAAATTTATCTTTCCCATAAAGTCGTCGGCCGAAATATCATTCCCAATCCCCACCCGCCACGTCCCTATTAAAATTCCCATTATTCTTTAAATATATAAATAAACAAATTTCCTTTTCTATCCGACCGTTGTACAGCCCTCTTCAGTCGCCACGCTCATTTTCTCCTTACAAAAAACACACAATCTTGTCCAACAAAAAACATGCCAAGCGCCGCCGCCGACCGCTGGAAGAAGGCCGTTGCCATGGGTCTCTCCCTCTTCGGCCGCAGTTTCAACCCCTCCAAATGGTGCTTCTTTCTCTCTCTCTCTCTTTCTTTTTTTTGGCTTTACTTTTTGTGTCTTTGTATTATTAAATGTGCTGAGGTTGTGCTTTCCCTCCCTCCTCTTTTTGCGTAATCTTTTGAAGCAAAACGTCGGCGAAAATGGCGGTGGCGAGGATAAAGCTGCTGAGAAACAAGAGAGAGGTGGTGATCAGGCAGATCAGGCGCGATATTGCTCTGCTTCTTGAGTCCGGCCAAGATGCCACTGCTCGTATCCGAGTAATTCATTTACCTGTGCTTGATTTTGCGTTTGAAGTATTTTTTGATTTTGTGTATTTGTTTCGTTGTTGTTGTAATTGATTTTGGGGTTATTAGAAGCAAGGTTTACCCATTTAATTTGGTGAAAGATGTGGATTTTAGGGTAATGATGCATTACTATGAATCTGTAATCCTTGATTTTGAGCTTATTAGCGACCAAGAGAGTGTTGATATATAGAAAAGATAGAGGCTAATCCACCACATACTTGGATAGATCGAACAATTATCAACTTGTTTGATTGTGTTTGATCATATGATATGTATTGTCATAAGGAAACCGCCCCCTTATAGTATTATGTTGATTTTGTTTTGTTAAACACTTGAGTATTGTTGCTCCTTCTGATGGTTTTGCAGGTTGAACATGTGATAAGAGAACAGAATATAATGGCAGCGAACGAGTTAATCGAACTTTTCTGCGATCTAGTTGTGGCCAGGCTCTCTATCATAGCAAAACAAAGGTTGGTTTGGAGTCATACAGATCCAGTGATCTGAATGGTGAATAACATAATGTTTGTGGTGATGGTTGCAGGGAATGCCCGCCTGACCTTAAAGAAGGAATATCGAGTTTAATATTTGCTGGCCCTCGATGCTCAGAACTTCCGGAGTTACTGGCCATACGAGACGTTTTCCAGAAGAAATATGGCAAGGATTTTGTTTCCGCAGCTACTGATCTGCGACCCAATGCTGGTGTCAACCGATTGGTAAATTTCAATTTTCGTATTTTGATCAGTTGTTTGACAATTTTTACACGATGACTCTCTTGTCTGCTTGCAGCTTATTGAAAAGCTCTCTGTTAAGACGCCGTCTGGTGAAGTGAAGTTGAAAGTTTTGAAGGAAATTGCAAAGGAATACCAGGTTCAATGGGATACCACAGAAACGGAGGAGGAGTTGCTCAAGCCTCCAGAAGAGCGTATCGTATGCCTTTCTCTCTCCCTCTCTCTCTCTCTCTCTCTCTGCGTGTTTCCAGCACACTCTTAGTCTCCGATCTTGTTTCCTTTTTCTTACAGGAAGGTGTAAACAGTTTTGTGAGTGCATCGGGTATGCCTTTGAAGCCTGTCCAAAAGCCGCCTCTCGAGTCAAATGATGCATCAAACAGGTAATACTCGATTACTTGCACAATCTGTTATGTAGGGGCATCTTGTTCTTCCATTTCTCATCACAAAGTTGATATTCTTGAACAGAGGACAAGGTAATATCATGAATTTTCAAGACGTGGCATCAGCTGCTGGTGTTGCTGCTGAGAAAGCACTTGCTGCTGCTGAAGCAGCCGCGGTCCTAGCTGCCTATGGAGGCAGCAAGCAGATGCCTGCTCCTCATGATGGCGGCGCAGGCATCCCTCGTAATTCCAGTAGAAAGTTTGCACCAAACTCCCGAGCTGAGTATGAAGATGAGAGAACAATCAAAGCAAATGGTTATGAATACTACTCACACTCGAGGGTCGAAAATGAGCAGAGGGTTGATGATGGTAGGAAGGTGGCTAGGAGGCAGAGCTATAACTGTCAGAGGGCGCCAACAGATGTCACCAGGTTTGATGAATCAGAATCGGAGTGCGATGAAGAAATAGAGATGGAGAAACCACCAAGTGGCGGCAACACAGGGAGAATTAATCGAAGACATAGCTATAATGCTGCAAACTCAGGCGTCAAATATGATGAATACAACGATGATGAAGAAGAAGAAGAAGAGGAAGAAAGAGGCAGTGGTGATGGGGCACCGGAGCGCCCGGCTCCACAAATTCCAGCTCGGCGTGTGCACCCCAAGTTGCCTGACTACGATGCACTCGCTGCTCGTTTTGAAGCTCTGAAACAGCACAAGGCAAGGCCTAGGTAAAGCGGCTGATGCAGTTTTCTTCTTTTTTGTTACTTTGCTGCACATTCACATACGTTTATCTATGAATATAATTAATCAACACGTTATATACTTTCCCTCTTTTGTCAATTGTAATGCATTCATTTTATGGATGTTAGTTTTGAAGAATACATATATATACATATAAGTTTGTAATTTATTCTTTTACATTGCTCTCCAATATTGGATCTTGAATCAATTTATGCAATTCGTGTATCATCCAGCAACGCCTTCGAATCTCGATTTGTTTTTTTCTTTTTTGAATTGGATAGGAAATTGTGATGGTTTTGCATGCCACGAAAAGCCATGCAAAAAATGCATTACCAAAAAAAAGTGGGTAAAATGTACTCTTTCTCGGAATGCCCCTTTAATGTTTTCACCTTACCTTATATACTAGTGTTGGCCTAACAATAGTTCGAGCCCTCTATAAAGATAAAATAATTCTTTTCCAAAATAAAGTAAGTAAAATAATTTGCTCAATTCGAGTTTTAAGAAGTAAAAAAATCAAAACTAAATGGCGCTTCTCATAAAAACAATTAGTTCAAAACGACTTAATTATAATACAGACACATATACATATAGAGAGAGAGAGTGATGCATATATTCTAGGAGAACGAAAAGATAAAGCAGCTAAAAATCTTGAGCTGTTTAATCCATCCGGTTAGGACGGCCCTCCATCAACTAAATTAAGTATTAAAATTTGCGCAAGTTTTCCTTTTCCAAATCCCTTTCTCCTCTCAACCCAAGAAAAATGATGTTGCACAAATTTTCATGGAAGCAGGAGAATTTTGCATGCTAACATTCCCACCCACATTTGAAACATTTTTGCACTCTCATTTATCAATTCGATTCCTGAAGACGGAGTAGTAAAAAGTACAGAAGATGCTACACAAATTCCTGCGGAAGAAGGGGAAATCCGCATTTGATCAGAGCATCATTTTTTGCAGTTAAATTATTGAGATTTGGTAAAAATGGACGATGGCTCGGATTGTTTCGGCCGGAGCGGAGAATTTTTCAATCCGGTTCTGACGATGGGGGCGCAGGTTTCATGCCTTCTTGTGATCTCCCATTTCTTCCAGCTTCTGCTCAAGCCCTTGGGCCAACCAGCACCCCTCGCGCAAATTCTCGTAAGTATGTCTCTCAAAACACATCATTTTTTTGTTAATATTGTTTTTATTTTCTCTTAATTTTTGTGTAACATTTCGATCATGTAGGGGTTTGTGTGTTCCATATTGAGACGATTTGCAGAAATGGTGGTTATGCAAGTTAATAGCATAGCATGAAGTTGGGGATAAGAGAAGTGGTGATGGTTTGGATGAATTTGGGTGAATGTTTGTTGAGGGTATTTGAGGTTGGAAAATGGAAATGAGAAGGGAAAAATATTGCATGAAATTTGGCAATAATCTTCATACTTGCAGTAATGTTGGTTTTAAATGATGCACTTTGCAGAGTTTAAGGCACAAAGTAGTACTGTTTATGTTTGAAGTGAAGGGAGGTATATATTAACTGATAGCATTGGTTTGCATAGAAGAAGAAAATGCCTTAAAGATAGGATAAATTCAATGCTGCATAAAATTTACGATCAGAAATCTGTGTTCTTAGCCTAAATACTTGCTGATTCATGAATTGGCTCCCACATTTTCCACTTCTGCTCACTGATTCTATGTTTATCTTTACATTTAAATCCTTCTAAAACTGTTTCCTGTTTTTCCTTTTTACTGCAGGCAGGATTCGTGCTAGGCCCGTCTTGTTTATCACACATAGACAGTGTCAGAACATTCTTTTTTTATAATTCTGCAGACTACTATGAAACCATGGCACTATATGCTCGGATCGTTATCATGTATCTTATCGGGCTTGAGATAGATTTTCCCTATCTAAGGCGCAACTTGCGAGTAGCAACCGTCATTGCCTGTGGAAGCAGTTTTATCTGTACGATATTTGCCATAGCTGTGACCTCTTTCATATATGAAGAGACGGGAGCTCAAGGTTCTACAGCCATGATGACTTTAACACTAGCAATCATCTTATGCAACACAGCCTCACCTTTCGTGACTTGCTTGGCACATGACCTTAAGTTTGCAAATTCTGATCTTGGGAGGTTGGCCATATCTTCGTCATTAGTAGCTGATGCATATGCTGTTTTCCTGTTGATTATACTTTCAACAAACAAGCGCGACTTTGGCTTCTCAGATTGGCTTGTCCGGGGAATTCTATATCTCATCATTGTTATAACTGCTATTTTCCTCAACATAAATCTAGCAGATTGGCTGAATAGGAGACAGAGAAACCAAAAGTACCTTAAAAACACCGAGCTTTTTGCTCTTATAGCAGTCTTGTTCGTTGCTGCCACATCTCTTGAGACTATGGGAATCAGCAGCATATTCGCATGTTTCATTCTTGGTGCACTGTTTCCTAGAGGAGGCAAAGCGGCTCGAACTCTCTTGATCAAACTCTCGTATTCAGTCCATAACTTTGTGCTACCGTTTTACTTTGGCTACAGCGGCTTCAAGGCAGATCTCACTCATATAAACAGTTTCCGTTACTTTGCTGTAGTTGCAATTGTTATCCTACTCAGCATTGGGGGGAAAGTAACCGGCACACTCGCTGCTTGCTTCCACCTGAAAATTCCTATGAATGAAGGGGTTCTTCTTGCTTTCTTAATGAACTTGAAAGGTCATGTGGACTTGCTTGCTCTGACCATTGGCGTTGAGGACAAAGTAAGTGTATGAAATTCCTATGTTTTGCAGCCTATTTTGATAATCAAATGAAGAAGATGGTGAAATTGAATATCAAATGTTTGATGCAGGTCATGTCCAGCCAACTATTCTGCAATTTGATGACAGCAGCTGTAGTGATCAATTCGTTGATTTGGGGACCCTTGATAGCTTACACGGTAAGAAGAGAGAGTGATATCCTAGGTTATAAGCATATAGATTTCGAAAACCAATGTCCAGAGAGTGAGTTAAAACTGCTGGCTTGTGTACATAGTCCCCGCCCCGTAGTAACCATGATAGGACTGATTGCAACTTGTAAAGGGCCTGATAGTGTTGCTATTTCTCCTTACTTGATGCACCTAATCGAGCTTCCGGAGAAAAACAAAACAAAGAATCTCTTGTACCATCAGAAAGCAGAAGACGAACTCAGTGATGACGACAATTATGGTGGTAACGATGTGGTGGAGATCAACGAAACAGTTGACATCTTTTGTGCTGAGACCGGGGTGATGATTCGTCAAGCTAAAGTTGTAGCACCTTATGCAACTATGTTTGCTGATGTATGTGAATTTGCTGAGGATGTAAGAGCATCTATCATCATTCTACCTTTCCATAAACATCAAAGAATTGATGGGAAATTAGAGAATGGAAAGGAAGGCATAAGGATTACAAATCAAAAGGTCCTCCTTCATGCAAAATGCACGGTCGCCATCCTTATAGATCGCGGGCTCACTGCTGGCTCCATGCATACATCCACCTCTGGTTCGTTGCATCACATAGCTATGCTGTTTTTTGGCGGACACGATGATCGGGAAGCATTGGGGCTCAGTAAACGTCTAGGGATGCATCATCGCATTAGCCTCACCGTGATCAGGTTCCTACACAAGTCGGTGCCAACGGAACATGTAGGGATCGATGTAGATCACAAGGAGGAGGACGTCTTGATGGCCATACCAAGTCACGAGTCAGAAGCCGATGCAGACAACACAGCCTTGACTGACTTCTTCAATAGGTATGTATGTATACTTCATAGCCACATTGTCTCCTTTTCTGGGTGCTGTTCTACGCAAAGATGTTTGCATATCTGTCATCATACATGAATAGGGTTAATGACCTCAACTTTCACATGAAAAACGGGTAGCATGTGAACGTCTCACCACGGGTTATATTCTCAGGTTCGTAACATCAGGTCAAGCAGGATATGTAATGAAGCACGTGGAGAACGGGGAGGAGACGGCATCGGCTCTAAGGGACATGGCCGATATGTATACGATGTTTATAGTGGGGAAAGGAAGCAGATGCAACTCCACATTAACAACAGGTATAAGTGATTGGGAAGAATGCCCTGAGCTTGGCAGAGTAGGTGATTTTTTAGCTTCTCCAGACTTCGAACTTTGTGGTTCAGTATTAGTTGTACAACAACATAGATCAGCCAGTGCTGATGAAGATCAATAGGATTTTATCTGCCTTATGTACAATTGCAGGATATGACTTTTTTTTCCCCTTTCTTATTTTCCTTTCATTTTCTCTTTAGAAAGAGAGAATGAAGGGGTTCGTGTGAATATGACATAGATTTTCTTCTTAAATATATATTGCCAGTTCTGAGGGTTACTTAAGGGTTAGACCAAATCACACCCATTATTACATTATGCTCAGTGGTTGTAAGTCTAATATTGTTTACAACACATGTCAAAGTGAAAAAACTGTTTTAAATTACACAAAAACATAGCAATATTCTTTCGAGAGAAAATAGCTATTCAAAGTTGGTGTTTTAAGAAATCAAAGATATCCATAATAATGCATCTATGTTGTTTGGATAATTTACATCTTGTAAAAGATGTGAAATCTAACCTCTACATTTTAATATTTTTCTGGTTTACCTGAAATCCATTACAGATAACTGCAGTTTTCAAACATAAACAACTCAGAAACTTTCACATGCAAACTTTGCCCATCACGAATAAGATTTATACAGGACAACGTTATATCATTAAACCAATGGGTTGAAATGGATTAATGCGAATAGAGTTGTAGTCTTAGGGAGCACTACTTACATTATCGTCTAGCTTGGCAGATAAATGTTTCTGCATTGCCAAGGTCGACTCACGAGCGAAATGCTTTTGCTTCAGAAGTACATAGGGGTATCCAATAAACGAGAGAGGGTTGGCTGGCTTTGAAAATGAACGTATTTCGTACCACACATCCTTCTGTTCATCCATTGTAATTGAGAAGCATTCTTCCCCTGCCTGCTCGCAACCAAAACAGAGTTCCATCAGCTTTCATTTATATACTACTATTATTCAAAGGAATAAACCCAAAAAAAAAAAAAAAAACAGAAAAGGAATTAGTTCTTAAACTTTCTACTCTTAGAAATTTAGTCCATCACACAGAACACTGAAGGCTCGTTTACTATTCAGGATTGATATACACGATTAAGTACTTTTATCTTCCTCCCAAGAATTTCTGCAACCCTAGCACCGTAGAAATTCAGCCCTTTCAACAACATATGAATCAAGCAAGTTATCTCAAATTGTAGAAATATGAAGGCTTTAGGATGTCCCAAGTTTCTAATCCATCTTAGTAAACAATAAATTAGCATATTCTATTTTTGAAGTATCTAGGCTGATCCTTAATAGTAAATGTCCCCTGAAGCGGACAAGAACAAAATAACACTACAAAAACTGTACCAGCAGGTGCCCCTGAAGAGTTCCGCTACCAAAACCATACGAGGCCACAGCATTCCTTTCGTTCCTGGAGTCATCAACGTAAACAACTTTTAATGGCATCAGAAGCCAAGGAAAAATCGCTTTTGTGCACACACAAAACTTCACCCCACTCTCAATAGGAGTGTTGGGATCGACAAATGCCCAGTTCAGACTGAAATGCCTGCAAGATTGAATTATTACATGAGATCAGAAAACACTATTTATTTGTGCTATGCATCATGTGTACAGAACGTTCTAACAACCTCCAATTCTGAAGAGCACTTTTGCCTCTCTCAAACGTCTCATGACCTGAACCAACTAAAACTCTGGCATGGTTAACCAGAAAACTGCCATCTGAAAGATCCTTGTCTTGCTTAAGAGCAGAAGCGGGTTTAGCTGTAGCACCTTTATATTTAGTGTCATAATTAAAGTCACCAGACCTGTCCATGGGTAGAGCCGTAGAGTATAAAATGCATAATGCAAACAGAGATAATAACCTAGAAATGAAGAATAAAGAAAAAGAAAACTGTATTGCAAGAAAGATGAAGCTTACTTCTTAATGCATTTCTTCTGTTCTTGATGAGATGGACGGTACAAGGATAGGAAAAGCATCTTCCTGATATATATACAGTGCTAGCACATCTGGAGGGAGAAAAACGACATGTAAATAAAAAGTCTAACTAGAAAATGAACTATTTCAAAAGACATGCTAGGTAAAATGTTCACAACAAGGATATCTCATTCAGTTTTATAGGATGGCCAATATTCTCTTCTTATTAGTCTCATACTCCACAAAAAAGTGGTGATTTCTGGGGTAAGTATAATTATTCCTTTTGAGTTACATTGATGGTTTTATTCTTCATCAAATCCTCCCAGCAAGTTGATCTTAAATTTTCTCTAAGCTAATATTGTACTTTCAATATGCATACATACAGTTTATTTTAGAAGTAAACTTTGTAGTCCTCAAAACTTATATCAGAATAAAAACATGATCACATCTGATTTGAATGTCTGGTTGTATAAATCAAACAACAAATGCACTTGTTTTTGGAGCAATTATGGAAGAGAGGATCAGAGGACTAAAAAATTCGACTTTTTATTTTATTTTCTACTCGAGTATAGACATACTTTTTGGATATGAAAGGCATTCCATCTTCTCCAATTGGAGGTTGTTAGATGTTTATGTCTGTTAATCAGTAACAACTTAAAACTCTAGGTGACAAGTGAAAAAAGAAAAAGAGCACAAAAAAATTAACCAGCCTCAACATTAAAAGAATCATGAAAATGGCCAAGAACAAAACATATGTTAAGCAGCCAGACATTTAACAGTGAACACAAATACCCAAAAGCTTGTCTCAGCTGGCAGTAGTCCTACACTAATGACGTGGATTTTGACATAACTTTTATTCAGCAATATCAAATTATATTGAAATCATCTCATGATGCCGATTTTCCAATGCCAAAGTGAATGAATTGATTCAGGCACTCTTTCTATTGATTTTAATCCATGTGCATAGCTTAGAACAACATCCAAATTTGGGTAGATTTGACGATGAACAAAATAAAGAGGGTGAAAAGAGAAACCCTAGGCATATTGGTAGGAGTGGGAAAGGGGAGTAGTTACCTGAATTGCAGACTTACTCTGCAGTCTTCGTTCGCACTGAAACAGAGACAACACATTGTTGCATTTTGCCCTTTTCTTTATTTTCACTATTAATTTCTAACATTGACTTTCCAACTCGTTATCACTTTACAAACCCTTTTTTTCTTCATGAAAATCCGCGGTCGTCACGTTTCAAAACTGTTTTCAGCCCACCTACAATTTTTACTTGTATACAATACGATAAAAAAAAAAAAACCGAAAAGCTAACTTATGCCTTCACATAAAAAAAATGTATTAAAGCAAATAAAAAAAATGATTGAAAAACAACCAATATAGATATTCTTTGCGTCTATTATAAAATTTTCTACTTTTTTCTTTTAAAATTTATACAAAAAAAGTTTATATTCTATTTTTAAATTATATCTCATCATTTAAAATATTTTTTTTATTTTTATCTTTTATCACTCTTAATATAAATTAAAACAAAAAATATACAATTTATTTTTATTATTTTCAATGTACTATAATTTGTAAACTTTTATTGTGGAGGGAGTAAGTGAATGAGCGAGTAGTGAG
Source organism: Salvia miltiorrhiza (assembly GCF_028751815.1). Taxonomy (NCBI): domain Eukaryota; kingdom Viridiplantae; phylum Streptophyta; class Magnoliopsida; order Lamiales; family Lamiaceae; genus Salvia; species Salvia miltiorrhiza. Next base: position 48,946,012 of record NC_080390.1, on the reverse strand, counting down.
AGACAGTTGAGTTCCTGACCCAACTAATCTTAATTAGTCACACTTTCTTGTAAACCACGGATCCGCCTAGTCAGATTCGCCGTCATTAACCGCGCTACAACCACCGCCATACAACGGCTTCGCGCTTTCCCACCGCCGCACAACTACTGCGTCCCACAGCATCAGCGGCGCGAGCTCATGGCGGCCAAGGCGTCGACCAGTTTCTTCAGCATATTATCATCTCCATCATCTTCTTCTTCTCTGTTTTTCCATCGGACTCCATTTCTCTGTCCGGCTTCACTCTCAGCTACTTCGCTTCCCAAATTCAAGGTTAGACTTCATGTTTCTATTTTCTCGCGCCTCTGTTTTTCTCTCTGATGCGTGCAATACGATTAATCGGTGTACCGTAATTGATTGCAAATTGGTAGGAAAGAATTCCGGGGCTAGGGCACGTGTTGGTTACGGTGAATTGCGTGTCGGAGCGTAGCAAACAGGCTGCGGAACCGGAGCCTGAAATAGCTCCCTCGCCGTCGTCGGAATCTCCATCGTCTTCTTCTGTTGCCGGTGCCGATAACGACGCGGACATCTCAGCATACAAATGGATTGTGGCTCTTGGAGGGATTGGATTGCTGGAGACAGCGTATTTGACTTACCTTAAACTCACGGGTTCGGACGCTTTCTGCCCCACGGGTGGAGGCTCGTGCACCACCATCCTGACAAGTGATTACTCCTCCGTTTTTGGTAATCTTTTACCTCGAATAGTTTGGCACTAGATTTGTGTTGTTGGAGTATCTTCTGTTACATATTAGTGTACTGTTGCGGGATGACATATGTTTGCTTGTATTTTGATATGAGTAGCAAGTATAGAAGATGACTTTTGGAAGTTGCCTAGGAAATGTGAAAGGCTTTAGCGAGGACTGTTAGAATACAAAGTGTTGGAATATGAATCAGAGAATAATAATCATCCTCTTGAAAAGAATGAAGACTACTTTACATTCACGGAATGTTGACAAAGAAAATGCTGATGACTTCAGGCCCCATTTACAAGGGAAATGCTAACGAAACATTTATTTTATGTATTTATGTAAAGGTTCTGTGTAAGGAGGATGAAACTCAATCAAATACCTTAGAACAGATGCGAGCTCACAGACCTGTTTTCACACTCTTCCTTCTATGCCTTAATCTTGCTAAAGTAATCCTATGATTTTGAGACATTCAAGATGAATGATAGTTCTCTTTTATGTAAGGGCTTGCGGTGCTTGATGAGTAGAAAGAACATATTACTTTCGTTGTAGGTTGCCCAAATCTATTGCAGGTTACTGTTTATTTGCTTCTTGATGTGCACAGTGCTCGCCCTCCAATTTATTTGTATGAATATTTTTATTTATGATTGAGAAAATAGTAATTTAGAATTGATTGTTTTGGTGAAATTAACAGAAAGCCTAAAAAATGTATGTGTTGGTACTTGGTAACTAGAGTCTGATCGTAATTAGTGTTGACACCTATCTTCTCTAGAATCTTATCTGTCACCTAACTTACCAGCAGAATATGTTCTTGCTAGTTAGTGTTGACACTCAGTTTAACTTCATTTATATGTCTTATCATATAGTTGGCATCACTCCCGTTTTAGTGTCTTTAGCAATGTTCTGATGAGGAATCATTTGCTTCTTCTGCATGTTGGCAGTCCGCAGTCTCTGTCTGAAATAAAAATTGTTTTCCTTTTCTCCTATTGTCAGGTGTTCCTTTGCCATTGTTTGGCATGCTTGCATATGGTTTAGTTGCAAGCCTTGGCTTACAATTGGGTACGGAGAAAAGGACATTTGATACTGGAAAATCTAATGGCGAGATTATCTTAGTTGGAATTACTACCTCGATGGCAGTTGCTAGTGCATATTTCTTGTACATTCTGAGCACTGAGTTTTCTGGAGAGTCGTGTTTATATTGTTTGGCGTCTGCAACATTATCCTTCAGCTTATTCTTCATAACACTAAAGGTTTGTCCCCGGCAAGATGCTTAGTCTTTTTAACTGCTTAGTTCTATTGAATTACAAGAAAGTTGGGGGTTGAACTTGCAGAGGTTTGGGCTACAAGAAATTCAAAAAATATTGGGCTTACAGCTATTTGTAGCTAGCTTGGTGGTTATTGCGTTGACTGCATCTTACAATACTGCCCAACCAGGTTCATTAAGGTAACCGAGTTCTCTAGTGATGTGATTGTAATTGAGGTCTGTTACAGCCACCTTGTGGTAGGAGTGTAGAGTTTACCCTAAAGCAAAATTTTGCCTGATTCATTGTGATATTTAAGTTTGAGAGTTAAAAAAGCCAAAAGAATGACATCTCACTTAAAAAGCTTCTAATGTTAACTGTCAGACCTCCAATATTCTAGTAAATTCATCAACTACTTGAAGATTGCTCTTCTAGCTTGCCAAGTTGCTATTAGTTTTACTTAATTATTTCTAAAATTTCCACCCTGTGCACTTGTCAAGGTTGCTTTCTTACATTGGATGCATAATGAGTTTTTGTATATCGAGTAATGTAAAGACTTGGGTTAGGAGCTATTGGAATGTGTTATAGTCTGCTTTATGACCTTATGCTCAAAGGCAATATATTTTACGGTTTCTATACTAAGGACCTTATAAATGCGCAACAGCATGATGGAGACTGAAATACCGTACTTTGAAACTGAGATCACAAAAGAGTCAAGTCCTTTGGCCATTGCTCTGGCAAAACATTTACATTCAGTTGGAGCAAAACTATATGGGGCATTCTGGTGTTCACACTGTCTTGATCAGAAAGAGGTACTTTCCTTTCTGTTTCACTTCCATCCAATTCATATTGCTTGTTACTAGAAAAAAAAAATATTTGTTGTTTTTAAAGATGGATTTGCAGAAACAAGCTATGCCTTGCAGCCCTTGTAAAAAACTACTAGATCACAAAAATAACAAGGATCTTATATATTAGTTGTGGGACATTCTTTAGAATATGTATCATCAGGTGATAAAGTAACTAGATAAAAAAGTTTGTTTGTTTGGTTTCTGGAAATAGTACAGTTAGTTCAACTTGTCAGATATTTTAGGCAATAAGAAATATCAAGTCGTAGCATTGGATTCTCATTTCACTTCTAATTCCCGAGAGATTATTTCACTTAAATTAGCATATTTTCAGCCTTAATTTCACTTTCCTCCAAGACAGAGTAAGACTCATCAAAACCTGATACTATTGCTGGTGCGCCTAAGAACTTTGTCGCACCTTGGGTTTGAGATAGTTCTCGAATGCCTCAATATTAATAATGATTATTATGCCAAAACAAAAGAAAACAAATGCACACATGATTCATATCGTCAAATATACCCATTCCAAAATTCAATTAGATGATCGGATACTTAACAGTTTACAGACTAACTTTTGTTTTCTGCTGGCTTGATAGATTTTTGGGAGGGAAGCAGCAAAAATATTGGATTATGTGGAGTGCTTCCCTGATGGAGTAAACAAAGGAACTAAAATGGCTCAGGCCTGTGTAGATGTTAAACTTGAAGGATTTCCAACCTGGATAATAGACGGTCAGGTAAACTCACAGTCTAAAATGCCTTTTACTTTGAATCAAAGGATAAATTTCTTTAAGAAACTTTGTCCTGTTTCGTATTCATTGAACTTGGTGTGATCCCTCGTATGGCTGTCTTACCTGCCCGTTTACCATTGACCTGAGCGGGTCTATAATTTACCAGATATCATTAAAATGAAAATGATATGCTGTTTCATGTCCTTGTTCTGCTAGCTTGTTTATGTTTCAGAGAGAGAGAGAGAGAGAGAGAGAGAGAGAGGCCCCACATGCTAATTCAAATCCTGCTGCAGGTTTTGAGTGGAGAAAAGCAGTTATCAGAGCTTGCTACATTATCTGGATTCGGACTTGAAGATAATGCTGAGACTAAATAGGATGTTGTTCCGGCCATTTTTGTCTTGCATTACTTTTTACAAGATGGTGATATATAGACAAGACTTATTCAGCTCCCTTCCCGTCTTACTCTCATTTACAATAGTAATATCATCTCGATAGCCCTATACCGGTTACATATTAGGATAGCCAGCTATTTCAGTAAACGTTTCATCACTTGTTGAATAGAAGGGAAGAGCATAAGTGTAGATGATGGGGAAGAGTGGGACTTGCATCGTTTTGATTAATTTGCCGAGCCAAAGAGATCTAAGGCTTCTTCCTAAGCACCACAAAACCCAGAGCATCGAGTTGTTTTGAGGTGTCATCTTCATGATCATGTGCCTTCTACTGTAAATGAGAGTATGAACAATATTTATGATGTATGCAGCTTACAGGTAACATGAATATGTGTATTTATGCAGTTGGCTCGAATAATGGTAGATTATAAAGCTGTTATTACATGGAGTAATTGTAATAAGAATAATTTTGTAGCTCAGCCATGTATAAAAAGTCCTTGATTTCATCTTTCTCCGAGTTCTTCAACTTCTCTAACGGCAGTTGCAACAGTTGGGCAATTCTATTCCTCGCTTTATATATTTTCGTTTCTTTTTAATTGTGAATATAACGAAACTCGAAAAGTGGTCGTATAAAAATGTGCATCTCGTATGGTCAGATTTTGTTGTCGGCAAGTATAAATGTGTACCTGGAAAATTATTATATTACGATATTTTAGATTGTAGAAACTAGAATGCATTTCGAAAATAAAAATAAAGGCACAGCTGAGTAACTTGTTGAGTAAATCAGATCTTGTGGACCCTCACTTCGCCTCGCCATTCACAGAAAATAAACCATCAAGAGTTCTCAAATGCTTTCTTCTCCATATAAAAAAGTTCTTACAAAATTTTTGTTCTCTGACATCCTTATACAAATGGTATTCCAAGAAAAAAAGGGTTAGGAGTGACAAATAAATTAAAGTATAACAACAGCACAAACGCCAATTTCCCTCCCAAAGAAGAAGCGGTGTTGAAACCTCATCGTCGTCGACCCTGCTAACAAAGTCAAATCAGCGATATCATAACTTCACTCACAATGAACTGCTAATTGTGACGACGATGGCAGCTTTCCCTTGATTGGAGTTGGATAATCATGTACCCAAAAGGAACTCACATAAACAGCAATACAAGGCATTTTCTGGTTAACATCTTAAAAAATAACAGGCATTATGTTTTATAAGCTAAATTTCTTTATTTCATAAACAGCACATTTTGGCTGGTTTAGGAGAAACTTACAACATAATTGCATGCTACAAGAACTTACAAAGAAAGAAACTGCAAAATCAAGAAATAAGATTACAAAATCAAAGTAGTGTTTTTTATTACAAGAATCAGAAAAACCTCATTAGAGTCCAACACTCACAATAAGCATAAGCAATCAAATAGCATCAAAACGTCGAAGCCATGTTATGGTCATGACTAGCTGAAAAGTTCATTTTCTCTCTTGAGTACTACTACTCGAAGTTAGCAAGTGTATAAACCTATTATCAAGCTAAATATATATTATATAGTTAGTGCCATAAAAATACTTTCATCTGCATCTATAACTCAATTGGCCAATTGCAAGAACCATCATACATACCCAAAGTTGAGAGTGTACTTAGAATGACATATTAGTGCTATTCAGTTGCTATTGCAGACAAATATCACATCAACAAAACATCCAGAAATTGAAGCTCACCATTAGCATGCATGATGATTTGATGAATTAGGCTTTGTACTCATGAACACGAATCCATTTCGTAGAAGACCACTTGTTCCCTTTTATAACAGGACAGCCAGCTGAAGCAGACCACAAGCATGTTTTTTAAGTTAAACGATATTAACATAGAAGAGAAGATAGCTGCCTGAGGATATATCAAAAGGATTACTACTACTTAAACCAACAAAAAAGTACTAGTCAGAACCACAACTAACCATGCAAACTTGATGAATCCAAAGTTGCATCTGGCTTCATGCTCCAGAAAAGTAGCGCATCACCCATTTTTGGTTTAACTGAAAGTCCTCCTTTCCCACATTCAGATAGCTCATTCCAATAGGGTACAGAACTAAAATTTCCTTTTGCTGCAGGAAATACAGTTTCACCTCCTTCTTCAACATCTGATCTGTAATTCACTTCAAACATTCAGAAGAGGTAAAAATTGTACATTACACTGTAGTACTGAAATAGAGAAGCCACTTACAAGTACATCAGAACAGTGGCAATCCGTTGACCACCATTCTGCGTGTTATGTTCATCAAGAAAATAGTCATAGTGTGGCTCATACTTTTGCCCTGGTTCATAATGAAGAACTTGAAGGCCTTCACCATGCTCTGCAGATTTAAAAAAAAAATGATTTATGAAAAGTCTAAAATGTGAATAACAATACATGGAATGAGACTAAGATACATTAATACTTCCACATTTCACAGGTGATGTAGGAGACAGCTGTATTACCCCCCCAGGGCATCTTTAGAATGATTCAATAGACAAAGAAAAATATTCGAAGTAGAAATTAATGCAAAAACAGCCAATTGGAAAACAACCTAACAAACCAAAAAAGCAAGATGGAAAAATTGGGAAAATAAAAATAAAAAATCAGAATGGAATTATTAGACCATGGTATTTGATTTACCCTATATGACCGATCATCCCAGTCATAGCATGCATATCCAGCAAATTAAAGACAATAGGGCCCAAGTAACATAAGATCTTTTATGCAAGGGCAAAAACCACAAAATAAGCAAATGATTAAACATAGAATTTGATGCAAAACAATTGCCAATGAAAAACGTATTATTTGTCAATGCTCTATTTACAGATACATATGATAATCTAAACAAATCCATTCAAATTTCCCTATGGAAATTATGTTACAATCCATACCAACAGAACGTTTTTGGCACTCAATAATTAATAAGCTGCTTTAGGCAGTGTTGAATGAAAAAATTACTTAAATTGATTTTGAAGATGTTTCCTTAGCTCCTCACAATGCATAATATTCCATATGAAGTTCACCTATCTTGGTGGCAAAGAAATTTATAGTTCAAATTGTCACCAGTCCACAACATAAGACTACCTTTAACAAGTATGGGTAACAAAGGAAGACACTGAAGTATGTCACTGATCCAATCTAATCCAAAACAGAACTACTTGTAATCTAATGACTGGATTTCTAAAATTATTTTAGCACGTGACCTTTTTAGTGCATCAACGTTGATGTACATTAGTTATTAAAATGCATACCTACAGGGAGGAACGTAAAATCAGCAAGTCTTTTTTCAATTCTCTGAACAATTTTATCACGTCCTCTAGCCAGAAATGTTCCATAACTTGTACGAACTCTGCAAAGATTGAAAGGAAAATGAAGATAGAAAATTATGTGTTTGATTTTCCTCTTAGTTATACTAGTAAGTGAAAAGCATGTAGTTACACCAACTTGATATGGAGAATTTGTGTAAGATCAGAATAGTAAACTACTACTAGAAAGAAAACCACTATAGGTTTAGAATTTTTGAGAGCTTAATTAAGAACGAATAAAAGTTAAATCATAATAGCATCATGCAATTGCCTATTGGTATATAGTCAGCTTAGAAGTACGACCAGACGCTTTGGAGATTGGAGGTGAGTACACCTAAAAGGTGAGGTTTTTAAAAATCTTGACTTGCTTACACAGAAAGTAGCAGTTTGAGGCTATGTAGACTAGGATTAAAGCTGGTTGGGTCACATAAGAGCAGATCAGCTTTAGGATCTCACAAGACTGCTACATAACATGCAGCAAGATTCAATAAAAGAGTATTTAGACCAATGGTGTTATGCACATAATATTAGGGTAAAAAACAGATTGACAAAGGGTGAGAACTGGAAGTAAAGGTTAGAAAGTCAGTCAAGGTAATCTTGTGGGAGGCTCATTTGAGTATATTTTAGACATACACAGAAATTAGACAGACTAATTGATGGAGATGACTTGAATAAAGAGTAGAGACATGACGCAATCCACTGTTAGATCCCAAAGTTTTAAGTTTTTTCTAAATTCATTTTTGTGTCAATCTTTTAAATATTTCCTTCTGGATCTTGGTGGTGTTCTAGTAGGTTTATTAAAGTTGTTTTCATTTCAACTAGTATTGTGTATTTTGTGCTATGTTTCTACTGCGTAACTAGATAAGAAAAATTGATAGAACCAATAATGATGGTAATTTAGTATATGAGAAAGCAATGTGAATTACATAGAGCAATGATATCAGAATACATTTGAACATTGTTATATAACTTTGGCATAGGCCTGATCTGTGAGAAAGGAGGTAAATCATAAAATAACTCGGCCTAATGAGTAAGAAATGACTTCAACTTGATAAAAAGCAAGGAATAAGAATCGGCAAACCTGCTGTCCATACTTTTTCCAGTTTCACCATCAACAACAGTTGACTTTTCCATATGAGGCTGAGCAATACTAATTAGATATTCACATTCTTCTTTTGACTGTCAAGAAAGGATGAAAATATTTCAGCAACCAAACTGCCCTGACTAAGGAATGTAACATCAGTGAAGGTTAAAAATGTTTGAGGGATAGATAGTCTTGACAAAGAAGGTAATTTGGGTGTTGAACGGATTCTCTTGGTCATGCCAATTGATACCCGTTTCTCACTCCTAATCACGATCTCAAACACCAATTTCAAGATATAGCAGTCACCAACTCCAGTTTGAAGTCATACAACTAACAGCAACCAGTTCTACTTTCCTCTCACAAAAATTACCCATACCTCACTCCTACCACCACTGTCTAATGCGAATCAGTAAAAAACATGAAATTAGGTCTCAATTATAAATAATAAATTCATATCTGCACAGTACACGGATTTGCATTTACTGGCCTTAAGAAGTGCGTGCCTAACATATACGACCGATCTAAAAATTAGTAAAAGCTAGAGAGAGAGAGAGAATCACCAAAAAATGATGGAAAATAGAGGCTCTCGGCTCCCAGGAAATAACTTCAACCCATTGATCCTTGTTCTCCTCATCTCCATCATGTCTTAAACAATCAATATTGCACAGATCATAAAATTTCATCTTCGAACGAAAAAACAAATAAGAATTGAAGTTGCTGAATTCAGTTGAATTACGAGTGCAATGAATTGTGAGCAATGACGCTGAGGTCATGCGCTTTATGCTTTGAATTGCTGCTGCTGGATAACATTCCGAAAGCCAAAATGATGACAATCAGCAATGACAACATTATGAGCCCGTAGAGGAGCAACGTGGACGACGCCGTCTTCCGCCGCGGCGCGCTACTGTAGTGCTGGCGCCCCTTCCCTGCCATCGCTGATCGAGAAGGATTGTTTAGGATCTGGATTGCGAGGAGGGATTGAATCCACAAAGACGTAGAAATCCCAAATCACAAATCCGAACGACTAAGATTTATTTGACTCCCAGCTTCAATTAAATTTATACAGCTATTAGCTCTTTGGGTCAACTCTAATACAGGAGTTTTTGTTTTTCTTGTTTTTTTTAGGGGAACTAATCTAACTCTCACTAATTTAATATCGTGTCGTGTATGGCTATGTAAATTTTTTTCAATACTTTTTATTTAAAAATCTAAAGTAACTAGAAAGTCATATTAACATTTAACGCTATTTACTAAAGATCGATATCAGGAACCTAATGTTTGTAAACAAATCTATTTTCACAGACAGTCTTTCAAAAAAACTTACAAATTTGAGTTGACATTTTCTTGGGTGTTGCGTCTATCTTCAATTCATTTTGGTGAATCAAAGCGTTTTTTCTGAAGTAGATAATGCAAAGTGAAACTCCTCGCGAGGAACTGCCACGTGGCTGTCATATTTCAAGTGGAGGGATTATCCCATCTATCTATATGAGTATAATAATGTATTGAACTTTCTTTAGATAAACGACTTTGTTTTCTATAATGCAAAACATGCCTGTGGATCTATTTTACCAAACTTATTTTTTCCACTAGACTTCAATTCTTCGTTTCACATTGATGCTACTATTTAATAGCCTCTTACATGCGTTATTTTATTTTTCAATTTTTTAGACGGTTAGTTTGCGAATCTGTCTATGCAAGTGTTCAGAAAAGAAGAAGTATAGTGGAACAGTTTCCACACGATTTCCTCGGTAGAAACTGTTTAGATAGTGGACGAGTTTTTTTATAGAGGTTTTCGGAATTGTTTTTGTGAATCCGCTATTATTACTATTTATCGTAGTATTAAATCAGATACTGACGTACTTTCCGTCCGTTAAAAGTTGACCATTTTTACTATATCGGACGTCTGCAAAGAGTATACCATTTTCCTTTTATAGAAATTGTCCCACCATCCACTTTAATCTTTTATCCTTACAAACACTTTTTATTTTAAAAAAAAAATAATCTCAAATTCAATCTCAACCACACATCTCATAAAGTGAGAGGACCATTTCTCCACTACATCAAAATTATCATCAATTTTATTAAATCTCGTGCCCAACCAAAGTGGTCCATTTTTGACGAACGAATAGAGTATTATTTTATAAGTTTGAATAAGTTATATACCTAGCCCGTTAACACAAATCAAGGCCCAAATTTATATATACTAGTATAAGTTAGAGTCATTCTAAGGCCCAAACTAAATTAAATAAATATTTGTTATAAACTCAATTATCAAAATCTGATCTAGGCACAATTTTGAACTCAAATCCCTTGCACATAATATCTAGAAATAAATAATACTCCCTCCGTCCACGAAAGAACTTCCTATCTTTCTTTTTTGGGACGTCCACAAAAGAACTTCCTACCTATTTTTGAACTATACCCCACCACTTATAATCATCTTACTTTTCACTTTTCACAACTCCCAATATTAATTATAATACATTTTCACCACTCCCAATACACTCAACTACCTTGTATCCACTCTCAATACACTCAATAATATTTTTTTCTTAAAACCCGTGTCACTCCCTCCTAGGAAGTTCTTTCATGGATGGAGGGAGTAATAATTATAGTAGCAGTAGTAGTAGTAGTAGTAATAATAATAATAATAATAATAATATGAAGACTATTTTCTCGAATTTTATTAAATCCTAAAATCACAAAAAAATAGAGCGTGGTATGTTACAATATATAAAAAAAATTAAAATGAATACATTTTGACAATTTAATGTTTTAGCATAATTCAAAAAATGTTTATTTTTTATTTTCTTTGTAGGGTAATTATTAATTTACTTTTTTAGTGGATAAATAAATTAAATAAATCAAACAAAAAAATTTCCAAGGTTTTACGGCAGACTCTAGGAATATGACTCAAAAAGAGCATGGAGAAAATTATATTTTTTATATGACTGTATATCTTGGTTTTTTCATTTCTTTTTTCCTATTTGTTTTTGGAAGTTTTTTTTTTTTGTAATTCTCATTTTCTCTTTATGAAATAATGCAATTTAGTTATCTTTTCCTCTTTTCTATCAAACATGTTTTAATCTTAATTAATTATATAATTTAAAATTTAGATATGAATGATAAATTATAGAATTACATGCAATACTTGGATGTAACACACACATAACAATTCTACATTGGGATTTCTGAAATTTAAAATTTGGTCTGACTTAAAGTTGCTTTCTAGGTTCACGGTTACAACCTTCCAATTATTTTATATAGTTATATTTTTCTTTAAATTCAACTTTAGTTTAGTATTTGTTGTGTGTCTATTGATTAGAATAATGTAATTTACATATTTATTTAATTGTCGATAAATTAATAAAGAAAATATTCCTCTCAAAATTATTCTAATTTTTGCAATGGCACTTTTATTATTTTACAATTATATACCTAAAGGAGATAAAAATATTAATACTCATTAAAATTAGTATTATACTCATTCAGTTGATAATAGTGTTATTAGACAATACTTCAAGTCAAATATTATAAATTAACAAAAAATATTTTTGTTACCAAATAATGTAATTCATGAAGGATGACATTTTTATATAATTTAATTAATTTAAAAATAATAAATATGCCATGACCCATGACCTGTGCATTGTACGGGAGGGCGTACTAGTATATATTTATATATTTATTAAATATGATACTAATTAGTGTAATTAGTGAAGTAAAGGGATCTAAACTCTAAAGGGTGCTAAATGTCGAATAAAATGTATATATTGGTTGAAAGTGCCAATTCTTCATATATAGGGTGCAAAGTGGCAAAGTCCTCATTTAGAACGTCCTGATTAAAAATATTGTGACTGAATAATTATAAGATAAATACAAAGGGCCACCTAAAGTTTTTGTTAATCGTTTGAGATTGGTTCTTGGTAATGTCATTGACCAGAACCAGAGTGCTTTCATTAAAGGACGTTTGATCACGGATAACATTTTGATCAGTTTTGAATGCCAACACTGGCTGAGAGGCAGGAAACGGGGGGAGACAGGTTATGCGGCCCTCAAACTGGACATGCGAAAAGCCTACGACAGGGTGGAGTGGAACTATCTGGATTTGATGCTGCGCAGAGTGGGGTTTCCGGAGAAGCTCTGTAAGCTTCTTATGAGATGTGTTAGATCGGTTTCCTTTTCTTTCCTGCTGAATCGAGGTGTGTTTGGAGGTTTACAGGCTTCTAGAGGACTGCGGCAGGGGGATCCTCTTTCCCCGTTTCTTTTTGTGATTTGCGCACAAGGCTTTTCTTCACTCTTTCATACGTTTGAGCTACAAAACCGCATTCATGGAGTGCCGATTATTCCTAGACAGCTGAGTATATCCCACCTTTTCTTTGCCGACGACAGTTTGGTTTTCTTTCAATCCAAGGTGCCGGAAGCCGAGGCTATTAAAGAAATCATCTTAATCTATGAGAGTGCTTCAGGGCAATCCATCAACCTAGATAAATCCTCGGTTTCTTTCAGCCCGAACTCCAACGAAAGGGAGACTAGGGCCATTATGACCTGTTTGGGAGTTAGATGTGGTGACGGGATCCAAAAATATTTAGGAGTCCCGGCGTTTTCTATTAGACAGAAAAGACTGCAATTCAGCTATCTTCGGGACAAGATTCAAAAGAAAGTGGAGATCTGGAATCAAAGAGAGTTCTCCGGTGGCGGGAAAGAAACCCTCATCAAAGCGGTCATCCAGGCTGTTCCGACCTATGCAATGCAATGTTTTCGTTTGCCGGACTCTATCTGTGATGACATTCATCGCATTTGCGCTAGCTTCTGGTGGGGCGATTAGGAGGATCGGAGGAAAATGCATTGGAGACGGTGGGAGACCTTATGTAAACCCAAAGAGGAGGGAGGCATGGGTTTTAGGAATTTGAAACATTTCAACAAGGCTTTGGTGGCTAAACAAGTTTGGAGGATGATTCGAAACCCCGAGTCTTTGGTTGCAAAAGTCTTTAAGGCTAAGTTTTTTAGAGATGGTGATATCATGACTGCTCCGGTCCGATCTAACGCGTCCTTTATCTGGAGATCGTTGGCTTGGAGCAGGTCCATTATTCGAGATGGTTCGGCTTGGAAAGTTGGAAATGGCACTTCTATCAGGGCCTTTTCTGACCCCTGGGTTTTGGATTGGCAGTCAGGGATCATTCAAGGCAAGATGGGCAGGGTTTTCGAGGGCACTACAGTAGCTGATCTTATGAACGTGGATGGAGAATGGGATGATTCTAAACTTCAGGCTTTGCTTTGGCCTTTTGAGCGCGATGCTGTTCGACGCACGCCTATCGGCGAATCTGGAGATGTTGATTCGTTGTTTTGGAAGCTTAAGCCAAGTGGGAGATTCACGGTGAAGACTGCATATTTACTTGAGAACGGCTACTATGACAGGCATCCGCATTGCAGCGGGAATGAGAAGAAGATGTGGGGAAGGATGGTCTGGTCTCTATCACTTCCACCTAAAGTTAAGGTTTTTCTGTGGAGGGCTTACAACAATATCATTCCTACTGCATGTAATTTGCGAGCGAACCATGTCCCGATTGATGGTATTTGTGAGAGGTGTATAGACAAGTGGGATCTCACGGAGCATAGCCTCATTTTTTGTCCGGCTGCTCGAGGAGTGTGGAAGAGGACAAGGTTCTGGAGAGTGTTAGCAAAGATGCAAGGTTTGATGTTATGGGATATTGGTGTTGCTATTCTCAATGAATTCACAACGGAGGAGGCTGAATTATGGGCTATTTTGCTTTGGAAAATTTGGTCTTTTCACTGCCAGTGCTCACACGGAGACGGTAGCTTCATCCATCCACCCTGCGAAAGCGAGTGCATCGCCTTCTGGAATACCTTTCAGGCTGCGAAACCTTTGTGCTTGGCAGAGTACGAGATGGGGGTGAAAGTGGGGGAGAAAAGTTGGAGGTGCCCGAAGAAGGGAAGGTTCCGCGTCGATGTGGATTCGTGCTTCAACCCAAGCCAAAACGCTTTTGGAGTGGGGGTGATTATCAGAGATGATAGGGGGAGGGTCATCAAAGCTGTGTCTAAGGCGAGAGGACCGTCGTCTAATGCGATGATTTCGGAGGTCATGGCGGTCGTCGATGGGTTGATGGAAAGTATTGACAGCGAGGTTTTCCCAATCGAGATTTTTACTGATTCATTACTTGCGGCACGCATCATGGCTTCTCCGGATGATGACCGTGACTTTCTTCCAGAGGACATCCAGGAGATAATCCGCACGGCGAGGGATAGCATGCTCATCGGGGTGTTTCACGCGCAAAGGACTGCTGATAGGGCGGCGCATCTGCTCGCCCAACATGCTGGTAGAACGGGGCAGATTGTGTTCTGGGAAAATGACTTTCCAGTTTGGCTCAATGATGTTATTGTTGATGACTTGGTTTGATTAATAGAATGGTCATTTTCTGTTTCAAAAAAAAAAAAAATACAAAGGGCCACCTCAGACATATGTCACAATCTACTTATTAGAAATTATCCACATCAAATTGCAGAGATATGGGCATTCACAAAACCGATAAACCAAATACCTGTCTGTTACGTGTCAATTTATCCATTAGTCCGGATATTGTGTGTCGAAATCATTTTTATGTTTGATGCTAAATCAATTTATCGTATATTTTGCAAAATAACATGTGTATACGTGGTTGTGCAAAAAAGGCTAGAGTATTAAATATATTTGTATTCAATTTTCGAAAGCGTATGTTTATATGAAAAAAATTAAGCCGAACATAACTACATTGAAGTATTCGAATTTGATACATATATAAGTCACGCATATACTGATATATGCACTGATAGTCGAGTAATAGATAATAATGTATAATTAACGTTGAGCATATATAAAAATGAATTTTTATATTGGAACTGCGGAAATTGGGTCCCAGTCTCATCTAGTACACAAACTTGATATACTCTTGTAATAAGAAACCATAGAAATTAAAAAAATATCACAACTCCATATATACTTCCCATGCCACAAGCCATACATAATACAATCATATGTTCATATCTCCTTTGCCTCTAAAAACCAAAGAAAGAAGCAAATGAGCTCCATCTCTCCATTTTCTGCTGCCTTACTTCCTCTGAATCTTCCCCAAGATGCAAATACTAGGTGCTACTTTACTTTTCTTTTTATGATTTTCCTCACCATCCTATTTCTGCATGCTTTAGGTAATAATTCAATTTTCAGTTCCTAAATTTAGATGCTCTTATTGCATGTTTTAGGTGTGCATCTCTAAAGGTGATCAAGAATCAGCTTGGGCCGATCGTACGACGTAGTTTTAGCACCAGCCGCCGAGTTCCCGGCTTCAGGTAATGCTTCTTTTCTGGGATTTCATGTATTCATATCTCTGGTTAAGGCACAGAGCTTGAATTGCATAAAATTGGGTTGGCATTCAGCTGTTGTTGAAGGCTGTTCATTTCGGTTCTTGGTCTCTGAAGTGGTGAAATTTCGATTGCATCATGCTCTTCAATTGCATTTGCGCCCATTATTCCTGTTACGAAACATAATTCCCCAATTATTTGAGTGGAAGAAATAATCAAATCAAATCTTGTTTAATTTCACTAATGTCTCACATGGAAACGCCGGAATACGAGAAAGGTTCAATAGAGAATGTTATATACTGAGAGAATGAAGAAGGAATCTGGAACAAGCGAATAAGTCAATAATTTCAATGAACAACGTTCCGCATGAAGAACTTTTTCTGTCTATTCATGAGTTTTATTGGTTTATTCGGAGAATTTATTGATATATTCGTTATTCTTCATTATCTCAATATATAGCATTCTCCGTGGAACTACACCCATGAACCCATATATATATATATAAAATACAGATCTTGCAAGTAGCTATCCTGCTCCATGAAGGATATTCTGAAATTATCCCAAGTGGCGCACACACCAAGTTTTGGTCATAGCTCGTTAGCAACTAGCATTTTTTGAGAAATCAGTTTCACTTAGCTGTGGAATCTAGTTTGGTTTAGGGGGTAATTTCCCAAATTTTTCCACTCAAGACTGGATGATCTACATTTTCTCGCACTATCATCTTCTTAAATAAATTTTGAAACTGGGACTCTTTCTCAATTTAGCTTATTGAAAGCCTCTGCTAATGTACACGAACGTGATTTTGAACTTGCCTTACATGTGTTGCTGGTTGTGTAGATTTCCCTTGTCGTTAGGCTAGCAAACATTTGTGATGTTTGTTAAGGGCTCATTAGCCCTTGTCCAAATCAGTGTACCATTAGGACCACCTTTTTTTGTTTCATTCTTGAACCAAAAGTCACAAATGATCAATGTCTTGACGATTCTGTGCAGTGGGATGGTAGCAGAGAGCGGGAATGCGCAATCACCTGCTGTCCCAACATCGGTCCCTGTTCGTGTCGCAAATGAACTACTTCAAGCCGGTCATCGTTATCTGGATGTTAGGTGATCTTTTTGTTGAATGAGTCAAAGTTTCCTAATTATAGAGTATGACTACTCTCTAGGACTGATGAACAAATCTGATTGGCAAATTTCTTGCTTTGCAGAACCACCGAGGAATTTAGTGCTGGCCACGTCGTTGGTGCTGTTAATGTTCCTTTCATGTTGAGGCGTGGCACAGGTTTGCCCTTGCAAATCTTATACAGTGACTAGAAAAAGTTGTAATGTGATATGGTAGTAGCTAGAGAAAGTGTTGGGAAGAAGTCCTCGAGCTGATTCTGATTGAGGCCGGCCTAACATAGAGAGTCCGGTTCTTGTTAATAGCTTAAACTTTTAAATAGGTAATCGGAATTTGTTAGGAATTGGTTTATACAATCTAGACAGGAAATACTTTATTCAGGTTTTGAAATTCTGCAACTCTAATAAAGCTGTAATATGCTCAAGCAGGTATGGCCAGGAACCCCAAATTCTTGGAAGAAGTATCGACTCATTTTAGCAAAGATGATGAGATTATTGTTGTAAGTTCCGCAAAAGCAAAACTAGTTATCTCAGTTAGTACTTTTTCTTCTTTCGTGTGCTAAAAAATTCTCCGTTGCAGGGATGCCAGCTGGGGAAAAGGTCGTTAATGGCTGCATCTGAGCTCGTTTCTGCTGTAAGTTCATTCTTGCCTTGACTTTTAGGATGACTTTACTGAGCTTCAATGCATGCTACACCCAATGGATGAACTACACTGAGCATGGCATAAAACACAACCCGCGTATCAGACAATACGTGCAATGATTTTGGCCTAGCATATTATCTTCACGATTATAACAGGACGCACCGTTAACTTTATTCATGCACATTTTCATATGTGTATTCGTTCTTCCTACTTATATAAATAGAGGTCAAACTCAATATAGTTCACCTAACTAGGCTGTAAATCTGATTTGTTTTGTTTATATGGTGTTGGTATGGTAGATTTGCATAGAGAAATAGTATATTAATTGATGTATGTTTATAGGGTTTCACTGGAATTACTGACATGGCTGGAGGATACGCTGCCTGGGTACAAAATGGACTTCCCTCCACAGCATGATCTCCAAAAAGGGAATAAAATTAAGTGAAGAAACATGAAATGTACATGTCATATACTAATGTTTCATATATAATTTCTTCTTATCCATATATATGAGAAAAGGGCTGAATCAGCTGGTTTGTATATATATTTAATAAATGTACATTGATGAGACATCTAAATCATGGTTTTCAAATATTGTGAGAGGCTTCCACCACCATATATAACAATGACTTTAAACTCAATTCCTAATAACAAAGGATTGCAACTTTACTCCTAACACTACTTAAGGGCTTTATAAATAAGTCCAAACTAACAACTAGACAAACACATGCAACCTAAAATAATAAACATAAATGACTGCCTAAAATATATGTCATTTTGCATCGAATTTCAAAACTGCATACTTTTATTTTAGCCCACACCAATAAACATATATTTTTAATTCTCTTCATCCACCAAAAGCTTGGTGAGATTTGGGGCATAAGTTTCAAAAATGGTTGGGAGAGTGTGTAAAGTATAAAGGGAATCTGAAATATGAAATTCGTTTTCTTCAAAATAAAACCTTGTTCTTTTTAAATTTTAGAATATCTTGTCCAATTGGAACCCATAGATGAACTTGAATATGTCATTTTCAAATTAATAAGAATAAAACTGTCTTTGTCTATTTTCCCTTGTTATGTATTATGTACTCCTTACTAGAAATGGTCCACATTTAATCATGGAGAAGAGGAGGTAATTAATTATTTCCCGTTTATTTTAAGTTTTGTAGAAGGGAATTTAATTTAGGTCAAGAACGACTTTTCCTTTATCGTGAAAAAATGTGTGATAGATATGCAATGCATTAAATATGATTGAAATTGTAGTATGAAAAGTACAAGTAAAATCGAGAAAAAAAAGTATAGTACAAGTAATAAGAGAAAAAGTCTAGGCGTCCAAATCGTAGTTTGATTATGATAAGCAAAGTTTTAGTAAATAAATTGTCACGCGTCTCTAAAAATAACGCGTGAATATATAGTTTAATAAGTAAGAAAAAGGGTTAATTACGCCAAAAACCATGAACTTTGGCCCCATTTCCAAATTTTCCATGAACTTAAGGGGTTGAATAATTTTTCCATGCTTTTTTGCTCCGGTGAAGCTCCGAGCTGACGTGTCGCTTACGTGGTAATACCAAGTTGACTTATCGCCTACGTGGTAATACCGAGCTGATGTGGCACGTAGTGGGGGGTCGGCAGAGCAGAGCAGAGATCGGCAGAGCAGAGCAGAGTCGGCAGAGCTGAGTCGTAGAGTCGGGGCAGAGCTGAGTCGGCAGAGCTGCCTATGGCAGCTCTGCACTCTGGCAAGGCTTAGTCAGCTCTGGAACTCTTCGTCGTCTTCAATTTTAGGCTCGCATCAATCCAGAATTCTCCACCGCCGCCGTCCACCGCAGACCTCGCATCATTTCAGAAATTCTTCTTCTCCCCATACCTCCACCGCCGCCGTCCACCACAAACCTCGCGTTGTTCTTCTTCTTCCCCAAACATCCATCGCCATCGTCGACTTCTTCTCCCTCAAAAAATCTTCTTCTTCCCCAGATCTCGTGCCGCCGACCTCACACCTCACTAGGGTTTGCGCCCCCTTTCGCGTGGCGCCA
Organism: Salvia miltiorrhiza; assembly: GCF_028751815.1. Lineage (NCBI taxonomy): Eukaryota > Viridiplantae > Streptophyta > Magnoliopsida > Lamiales > Lamiaceae > Salvia > Salvia miltiorrhiza. The sequence continues at coordinate 48,926,546 of NC_080390.1, read as the reverse complement.
CCACCCGACCTCGCGCCGCCTTTCATCGCTCTGGCGAGATTAAGGAAAGAGAGATTTGGGAAACTAGGGCTCTGCAAAACTGAGGGCAGGGGCGGTCCGGTGGGCGGCTCTTCGCCGGAGTTCAGAGAGAAGAAGACGGGGGCTAGAAACGACGTAGTATTACGAGTATCGGACGACGTCGTTTCTTCACATCGTCGCCGGTGCCATGTCAGCTTTCAGATGACTTAAATGGTGCCAAGTCAGCACTCAAATTGGGGGTAATTCAAAATCATGGCAAAATTGTTCACGCCCTTAAGTTCATGGAAAATTTGATATAAAAAAAAAGTTCATGAAAATTTTGGAAATGGGCCCAAAGTTCATGATTTTTGGCGTAATTAACCCTAAGAAAAATAGAACGCGGGCATGTTGCGAAAAGTGTGCCTACATATGATTTATGTCGGGTTTATTAGCAAGTTAAGGTTTGTCAGTAGAGTTGTCTGATTGGTTATCGGGTTTTGAATAATCCATTAATCGAATCGAAATTTTTGGGTTCGAGTATTCAATAACCGAAATTAGATTGATTATCACTTTTAAAAGTCTAGGCATCCAAATCGTAATTTAATTATATATATATATATATATATATTATTTTTTAATTATTAATTAAAAAATCAATTTTTATCTTAAATAAAATTATGTTATATTTAAATTATAAAAATGAGCTTTATTTTAGTGGATAAGTTGCTTTGTGTATTTTTTGGAGATTAGGGTTCAAATCCTCTAAGTAGCAAATTATTGTGAGTTTTAATTTTTTAAATGGGTATTCGGATACCCAAATAACCGAATTGGGTAACCGAACACCTAAAACAGTTCAGAAATGGTTAGTGAAATATGGCACCCGAACCCGAACTAATCGACAGCCCTATTTGTCAGCTAAGAATTAATTGAGAGATGTAAAAAGATGGAATACATACATTTTTCTCCTTTTTTCACTCTTTGTAGGGAAAAAAAAAATCGGTCAGGAGGAATTTTTTTCCGAACAGTCTCTTTTTCCACATTTTTACTTCAATTCATGATAATATTATTATAAGTTGTAGGTGTGATAATATTTTTCCATATCACAAATACTTCTGTGCAACTGGTTGCCAGAATGACACTATTTCATTCGGGAAATTACACTTGAATATTTCTGAATGACACTATTTCAACATACAAATGACACTTGAAGATCTTCAAGTGTCATTTGTATGTTGAAGTAGTGCCATTCGAAAATAAGTTGCACGGGAGAGTGCCTCTTTCCATATTGTATATTTTTATGATCTTTCAATTTTACCATATTGTATATTGGTCTTCAAGGTGGAGAAGCCTGCATTGGAGTTTAAAGATTGGATGTTGAAGGAGGGGATATTGAACAGTAGTTCTTGACGGAAGACGTCCCCTGTGATGTTTCCCCCACCCCCGTTAGAATTTGGTCTACTGGAGTTTGTTAGCATAATAACAATTACACCGTTAGTTGTTGCTTAATTGGATGCCAATCTCCAACGTCGATTCTTGTACTCGGAGAGAAAATTCTTATATTCAATTTTAGAATACAAAAAAGAAAGAAAGTAATAGTCACGAATGTTCTTGGTTTGAGAGCTACGATTTTTTTTTATTCACGTATGTGTTATTGTAATTTTCATCGAGATAAAGTACATTCATTTTTTTCTTTTTAGGATGTGTTTACTTTGATAGAAAAAGTTAGAAAAAGTATATTTTCAATCATTTTCACATGTTTCCTATGATGGATAATTTTTTCCGATCAGGCTGGAAAATTTATTCGGGCAGTCCCTTTTCACTCATTTTCTCACAAATGTTGGATAATATTATCCTATTGGGAGGATGTGAAAATATTTTCCAACATTTCAATTTGTTTCTAACAAAGTAAATACATGATAAAAAAAAAGGAGAAAAATATAATATTATCTCACATTTTCTTATCCATTCTTTTCAAATGAAAATTTTACTACCAAAGTAAACACACCTTTAAACCAAATCACGTAAATTCAGTTATTTCATTTCTTAAGTAATGTCTTGATCGAATTTCGCAGTTTCTTGGTGACGTCGAAAATTGTTTATGCATCTTTCTTTTTAAAGAATATGTTTTGATTATACATTTAGAAGTAAGGAAAAATATTAATCTAGATTTAAGAAAGAAATAAATAAATATTATTGTTTAAATGCATGCAATTTTTTAGAAAAAAATTGTACAGCTTCCAATATTTTTTACCTATGCCTATCCTGACAAATAAATGAAATTAAATATTAGTATTATTCAGCTACAATAAATGAAAGTATTATCTTAGCGACGAAGAAATAATAATGTGAGAATCAGTAGGTAGTTGCCATCAGCTTTCCGATTTCCAATTGAGGAATATAATAATACAAATTAATTAAACTATAAGCCCTGCTAACCAGTTTTGCAGAACCCGACCCGAGAGGATCCGACAGAATCTTCGTTTCTTGTACGAATTGAATATTTGGGTCCACATATAATATTCATGGTTAAATTCGGTGTTGATATCATAATTTTGATTAACAAAATCAAAATTTTGAGTAATGTCTGTCTACCATAAAAGTGTGTGGTTATGGAGATGTCAGGTTGCATGCCATTCATTAATTTAATTTGTGACGTGGACAAAACAAAACAAATAATCTATTTACCTTCAAAAACTTGCGATATACTCATATCATACCAAAAAGAATTTTATTAGTCATAAAAAAATTGGCTGGTAAACTTAAATATTGAATCTATCCGAAGCCTCTTGTACATCAATTTCTTGGATTGAAATTAAAATTATATCCAAATTTTATACTCCGCCGTCCATAAAAATTATACCATAATTTTCTTTTTTATTAATTCATAAAAAATATATCACATTCATTTTTACAGTAAGATCTACACAATTCATCTCTCATCAATCCTCTAAAAAGTACAATTAAAGAGAAACCACGATACATTCACAATAATATTCAATATTACCCACTATTTTCTTGTTCAAAAGCAATATGACATAAATTTCGTTGACGAAGGGAGTATTAATAAACATAAAAATATACTAGTACATTTTTGGATCTAGGCCATCGTCCTTGCTCATCCGGCGCCCTGCATACCATAATAATAATAATAATAATAATAATAATAATAATAATTCATCCATTCTATTACAAATATTTCACTTTTTATAATGTGATGTTTAATTACAAATATCTCATTTATTAGCAAATAACTAAGAGACTAATTAATTAATTGGCCCACCACTTTCTCTTTCTATGCCTACTTTTATAAATTTCAATTTATTTATCTCTCTTTCACAAAAGTGTGCATCACTTTTGGTGGCACGTGTTTTAATAAAATGTTAGATGTTAGATGAGTGTATTGAAAGTTGAAAAGTGAATTATTTTAGGGTTAATTGCATATAATATCACGAACTTTGCCCGAAATTCATTTTCCCCACGATCTTTAAAAATTCTATTTTTCATCAAATACTTTGACATTTGTTCAATTTCCCCACAATTTTTTTTGCAATGACCGAAAACTGACATAGCAATGATGTGGATATAATTTTACACGTAACACTGACATGAAATATATATGAATTTTAAGTTACACATATAATATTAAATAATAATAAAATAGCTCTAATTTCTTTTAATTGCTCATTTTTTTCAGGCAAAATGAAATTAACGTTTGCTCTCAGTTTGCATAATGCAGCGCCGAAGGGTTCATTTCCAGACCAGTGTGGAAGTCTTCGTATACTGGTCTTCTAAACTAGTGGCGCCGATTACTCGCTCATATACCTCATAATTAATCTTTGTGTTTTCAGTCTTTCAAACCAGTGCGCCGATTGATGGCGCAGGTGCTTCGCCCATTGGTGGTGCTGATTGCTGGCCGGTGCTTCGCCAAGCAATACGCGATGTTTCAACCTTTGCTACTTATTTACACCTACTAAAAATGAAATTAGATGGAGAACCAAAAGAGAAGGAAGAAGAAGACATCTTGTAGATTGAAGAAGAAGAAAACGAGAAAGAAGAAGAAGAGGGAAAATTAGATGGTGCGATGATACTGCAACAAGAGGAAGAAGAGGGACACTGTTTTAATTTAGGAACTAGGGTTTTAATGTTTAAACTGAAACGCAGCGTTTAATTTACTGGAATGGCGTGTGTCGGCGAGCCACATCAGCGTCATGTCGATTTCGATTTGAGGGGGAAAAAATCGTAGGGAAATTGAACAAATGTCAAAGTACTTGATAAAAAATGAAATTTTTAATGATCATGGGAAAAATGGATTTCGGGCAAAGTTCGTGATTCTTTTATGCAATTATTTATTTATTTTATTATAAAATAAGAGTAAAAAATAAGGAATTAGTGGTGGGGTAGTGTTCAAAAATGACAAATGCACATTCTTATGTGACGTCCCAAAATAAAAATAAGAGCACATTTTTATAGAACAAATGAAATAATATTTTTAAATTTTTGTGTTTAAAAATAATGAGATTCAAAATAAAAATAAGAGCACACTTTTATAGAGTGCTTGAAGTAATATTTTTAAATTTGTATGTCTAAAAATAATGAAACATTTATAATGGGAACGATAAAGTAATAACTACACGTGCCCTGAAATATACGGATTAAATTGGACATGACAACGTGTTCAACTCATCCAAATCTAGACATAAATTCATTAATATTTATATTTATATTTATATTTATATTTATATTTATATTTAAAGTTGAAAGCATCCATAGCCCATAGGTTGAAATGAAAACCGAGTGCTTTATATTTATATTTATATTTATATTTATATTTATATTTATATTTAAAGTTGAAAGCATCCATAGCCCATAGGTTGCAATGAAAACCGAGTGCAGTATATAAACTAGTGGATGAAGAGAAGTTGAATGTAATTAAAGAAAGTGAAGCATGTGACTATTAGTGGACCATTTAAAATCCTTCCACAACACGCTTTCTATTTTGTCAGAAGCCTTCCCCTCCTCTCTCTTTTTATTTATTTATTAATTTCTATATATTATTCATCCCTTGCAATTAAGACTTGTAAAATTCAAAATACAATCAATTAATGTTTTAAATGTGATGCACTTAGTCAAAATGTTTAATAGTCTTCTTAATTTTTTTTATTTATACCCGATCAATTCAAAATCTCATTTGAACATCTCGTGAAATAATTTTAGACAAGCATTCAATTGTGTACCAAAGTGCTATCCAAAACACTCATAATTAACAATAAATAAACAAATATGAAATTCAATAATAATACAATAAAGGCGCATTGGAATTGTGAAGGCAAATTCTTGCTACAATGCTACTTATTTTGAAAGAGAATTTGCATTCATTTTAAGTTTATATTGAGCAATGAAACTCAATTTTCGACTATCCATCTAAAAAATATAAATTATGGTAATTTTTTATAATTTTGGTTCAAAATATTCTTAACCCCGCGAATCCTACTCTACCCAACTCAACCTTGTACATGTGATTCTCCTTCTGTCTCTCGTTTCTCATGACACAAATGAACATAATTGTGTTAAAATGTATATAATGAATGACACAATTGGCATAAATTTGTCACAACTGTACAATCATTCAATCTTCAGTTACATTTGACACAAATAGACATAATTGTGTCAAATGTACATAATGAATGACACAATTGACACGAATTTACCCATTTGTACCAATTGTACCATTATAACCCGTGCGCCCCAATCTGGATTGAAGCCCAACTTGGGCATATATCCGAACTCGGTCCGTCCTAATTAAGGGCAAAATAGTCATAAAACGTAAAAATGGCCAAAATTTATATTTTTTGGATGGAAGGACAAATATTGAGTTTCATTGCTTAATATGAACATCACCAATGTTGCCTCGATTTTGAAAAGTAAGTGTTTTTTTAGGAGAATTTTGAAAAGTAGGTTTAGTAGCATAGTTTTATGTTATTTCTATCTTTGTCACTGCAGTTTATGTTCTCCTTTTTCCCTTAGTTGGATTGATTTTTTTATTTTTATTTTTCTCATGTCACTATACATTATCTATTTCCAATCAATAACTAAATTTAGAAAATAATTTCAGTGTTAGTAACTTGAATTAAGGAATTTTCATATTACAATGTATGTAATTAATTAGGAATTAGCATTTACACAATTGCTTGGGATATCAAGAGTACTTGCTTGGAAATTAAAGCAAGAATGTGGAGTTGGAACTTTATTTTTGGTTTTTTTGAATGGAAGGATTCTTTTCCTTCTTGGTGCTCTTGCATTTTGGCACCCTTTCTGTGTAATTAATGTTGGGCATTTCTTATGCCTCCCTTAGGTGTTAATATACTTCTTTTCCGATCAAAAAAAAAAAAAAGCATTTACACAATTGCAATGCACAAGGATCGTTTTAATACTTTTGTATGTATGTAAAATTGATTCCAACTCAATTATCATTTTATAAATATAATAACAAATAATATTTTGACTGAATATAGAAAAAAACTAAAAAATAAATAAAGAATAATTTACAATATTAAAAATTGATATTATGAAAAAGTAAAAAATTAAGAAAATAAAATACAATAAGTTAAAAGAAAATTAAAATTAAAATAAGAATAAAATAAAAAATAATTAAAAATAGATTTATTAAAAAATGGTGAAAGAGGAGCGGGAATTTTATTAAGTTTTAATATTTAAATAAATATAATTTTTACATTTTAAATTCAATATTGACATAAAGTATATCAAATTAAAGCACTTATCGTGATTTTTCATTTGATATGCGTGTAAAACATTTTATAATTAGCATACTTTTACAATTTTAGAAAAGAAAAAAAACAAAAGAATAAGAAAATAAATAAAAAGAAAAAATATAGTTTATAAATAAAGCTTTAATTTTATTATAATTATAAAATTATTACTCAATTTTAAAATTGAATTTAAATTAAATATTAACTTTTCAATATATTATAGATTATATTATAATCATCGTGGTCGTTATCGTAATCGTCACATGGTAGTTGTCACATGAAATATACGCCTTGGTGCTATGAACTTACATCAACATCTTTCATGCATGTGTTAGGAGCCACTTTCTAACTTAATTTTTCTATATATATATTATAAAAAAATAAATAAGAAAAGAAAAACGAAATGTGGGTGCGTTTTTGGTAAACATCTTGAAAAAAAAAATCACTTTAAAATTGACAACTGCAAATTTCATGCAAGTCATACACAAAATGAAAAAGGAAAATAGTTTTATATATGCAACTAATCATTAATTTATTATACTTTGCCATTGATTCCTCCCCATCAGGAAATTCATTGCCTAATCATCTTATATGTAATTTTGAAATACATTGCCTAATGATCTTATAATTAAGGGTAAATATCATGAAAACCCCTGAACTATACTGCTTTATCAAAAATACCTTGAAACTTTCAAAATATTCTCTAAACCCTCTAGCTAACTACCAGGTTTTTATCAAATATATCCCGCATCTATTTTTCGGTCACCAAAAACGTGATGTGGCTCGTCGAAATACACAATATAATTTATATTATATTTTTTTAAATGCAATGGCAAAATCGACGTCGTTTCATAGCATATCATTTAAAAAAAATTCACTCTGAAATTTAAAATTCACTCCTATCGTGTTTGAAATTCACGCTAATAACCTAGAATTAAGGATAAACATGATAGAATATGGTACGAAATGAAATCGTTTTTTTTCATGTCATTTTAAAAAAAATAGAATATAAATTACATTGTGGCATCCGGCCAGTCACATCATATTTCTGGTAACCGAAAAATAGATACGGGTTATATTTGATAAAAATCTGATAGTTTGAGGGTTTAGAGAACATTTAAAAAGTTTCAGGATATTTTTGATAAAATGGGTATAGTTCAAGGGTTTTCATGATATTTACCCTATAATTAATTTATTTTCGCACTATACAATTGATACAAAATTGATAGTTCAAGGTTTAAAAAATTATTTTCGATAGTTTAAGATATAATTGATAGTGTAAAAATAGTTTGGGATTTAAAGTGATATTTACCCAAATATAAAAGAAAAAATAAAGTTTAAAGCATTTATTAAGTGAATTATATCATATATACGCACACATATGTATAAGAATTATTGGTAATTTCCGTACAGCACATTATAGAAGAATTATTGGAACACAAAATGGCCAAAAGATCTAGAAACCTGTTGAATATTAAACTGAATAGCTTTGAAAATTGTAGCTTCAAACGTGTTTATATTATGAAAGCCATTAAATAGGGCAATGAAAGTTTGTGGCGAGCGTGGAATCTGATGATTTTGTCAAGATCAACATGTTTGAAAATTATCCCGTGAAGCTTGATCAATATCTTTGTTTAAATTGTCTTGTGAAGTTTGATCACTTTTTTATATAATAATTTTTTTTATTTACATTTTTATTTTTTTATTATCACACTGAACGCTAAATATTAATTCTTTAAAATCTTTACTGAAAAAGGGTGATCAAACTTCGCAGACGAAGGGGATACGTACTTAAATATTTTTCTAAAAATCTAATTCCAATTTCATATTAATTCTTTCTGGCTTGGATTCTGCAAAGCTCGTCTCAGTTATGCACTTATATTAAATCTAATTCCAATTTCATATTATTTCTTTCTGGCTTGGATTCTGCAAAGCTCATCTCAATTTTGCACTTACAGTAAAGTTTATCAAAATGTACTAAATTGTAAATTCCTTCTCACTTCTCAACACATTTGAGCTTCTCAATTGAACCACTCCCTATATTATATGGTTGATATAGTGCATCAAGATTGTGACATGTGGCAAAAAACTTCTAAGACCTTCCAAAACAAAATCTGCACAAGTAAAATCTAAAAACAAAAATCGGATATTAAAAAAAAATTAGATTATCTCAAAATAGACTTATTTTACATGCATATAATTTCACACAAAAATACATAAAGTCTCACACAAAAATGCATAACTTTGAACAGAAAAATGCATTTCATTTTTAAAAATCTGGTATTTTCACCACACCACCCCTAATCCCCACCCCACCCCAAACCCAAAAAACAAACACATTTTACATACATATAATTTCACACAAAAATGCATAAAGTTTCACATAAAAATGCATTAAATTGTACAAAAACTGCATTTCATTTTTATAAATCTGGTATTTTCGCCACCTCACCCCACACCCCCAAGCCGTTTTTTTAAAAACTTTCCTATATATATATATATATATATATATATATATACATACATACATACATACATACATGAAAATGCATAACTTTTCACACAAAAATGGATAAAGTTTTCAACAGAAATGCATTTCATTTTTACAAATTTTGGTATTTTTCGTCACCCCACCCCACCCCTGAATACAATTTCTTTAAAACTTTTTGTAAAATTTTATCTTTTTTTTTTTTTACGAAAATGCACAACTTTTCACACAAAAATGCATTAAATTGTACAAATATTAATGCATTGCAATTTTCAACAAATATGATTTTTTCACCGTTGACCCACCCTAGCCCATACCTCCTGCCCCCAGGTCAAATTTAAAAAAAAAAAAATTGACCTCGGGGGTTGGGGGTGGGTCAATGGTGGAAAAAAAAATTGTTTTGAGAGAGGGGAAGGGGGGGTTGGCGGGTGGTGTTGAGGTGGGGTGGCGAAAATACCAAATTTGTAAAAATGAAATGCACTTTTTGTACAAATTAATGCATTTTTGTAAAAAAAAAAGTTTTTTATTATTTTTTTATTTTTCTATGTTGTTAATTTTTATTTGTTGTTGTCTTGGGGGGTGAGGTGGGGGTGGGGTGGAGAAAATACCTGATTTTGTAAAAAATGAAATGCATTTTTTGTTCAATTTAATATATTTTTGTGTGAAATTTTATGCATTTTTTTACAAAAAAATTATATGCATGTGAATTATGTCTGTTTTTGGGGGTGGGGGTGTGGGGTGGGGTGGCGAAAAATACTAGATTTGTAAAAAATGAAATGCATTTTTTTTTGTAAAATTCAATGTATTTTTGTGTGTGGATTTTCAGATCAATGAAACAGTAAATCACACGAGCAATTACGTGGTTCAGCCACGAAGGCTTACGTCCACGGAGGAAGATGATATGAATTTATTACTTCACCAGAAATTGAGTGATTACAACGGCGAGCTTCGAGTTGCACACTTGACTACGCCTAACTCTCGTTACAAATCACTCACTGTGTTTCTTGCTTTGAAAGAAAACTTTTCTTGCTTACAACAGAATGAAAAACTCTCACGCAAGCATACAATATCATATGCTTATATACCCTATCTAAGGAAATCATCTCCATCGTCGATCTCTGATGATAGCAACGTTGATCAGCTGGAGTTTGTTAGCTATAACTAACTCTTATAACTCCCAACTTATTTGCACCGAAGTCCTTCAAGAATTGAACGTTTGCAGAGAGATCCCTCAGCTTATACAAAACACAAATGACAATTTGCACCTTGATTTATGTAAGTTGTCTGAACTCTTCCTCATACTCCATCTGCTAACGAACATTAACCAGATCAAAACAATACTTGAATTTGACCCGGGGTAGTGCCTTTGTAAGTGCATCATCTGCATTATTTTCTGTTCCAATCTTCACCACTTGTATCAAACCTTTGCTAACAAGATCCCTCACAAAGTGATACCTCACATCAAGGTATTTAGACCTCTCATGAAACACTTGATGTTTGGCTAGGTGTAAGGCTCTTTGATTGTCACAGAAAATCTTAACATTCCTATGAGAAACACCAAACTCACTGAGCATGCCTTTTAACCATATTCCTTCTTTCATAGCTTCAGTCATAGCCATGAATTCTGCCTCTGTAGTAGATAGTGCAACAACCTATTGCAACATAGATTTCCAGCTGATAGCAGTGTTGTAGAGAGTAAAGATGTAGCATGTTTGGGATCTTCTACAATCCACATTAGCTGCATAATCAGCATCAAAACATTTCCTTTGAAATCCTTAACCTTTTCAAAGATCAGTCCACACTCAGCTGAGCCCTTAATGTATCTGAATACACCTTTTAAAGCTTCCCAATGTGGCCTTCCTGGCTTTGACATAAATCTACTAAGAATGCTAATGGCATAAGCTAGGTCTGGCCTTGTGCAAATCATCATGTACATTATTGTATCAACAACATTTGAATAAGGAACTGTCAACATATCCAACTTTACTTTATCAGTCTGTGGACATTAAGCATCAGATAACTTTATCCCTTGGGATAAAGGAATGGTTAGACTCTCATGCATCTGAAATTTCTTAATCATTTTACGTTAGGTCCCGGAAGGTCAGGATAGGTATATGGGAGGGGGGAATACACCTATAGGTTATTTTCAAAACAGAACAACCTTTTGAAGTTAACTGAAAGAGAAGACTTTAGTTAAACAAAGGTTGAAGACTGATACTGAAGATGACTTTAGTAAAGAGATATCAGTTAAGCACGAGACTTTAACTGATATTCACGTAGAGCTTCTGTCTTGATTTAGAAACAGAGGAGTGTTATGAATCTTACTGATAATCCGAAGATTTATCAGTTAGACTAATAACACTGGCAGCAGAAATCTTTTCTTTTGAAAAAGCCTTTGATAAACACGTTGTCAGGTTAAGGTTTAACTTTGCGATTAATCAGTTTTAGTTATTAACAGGTTTGTGCACAGAGAAGAAAATAAGAACTGAAAGCGATAAAAGACAAATGAATTTTAACCATGGGGCTTAGCTCACCTGGCCACCGGGTCGGCGGGTCCTCACTTTAGTGATGAGACTCGGGTTCGATCCCCATTGGGAGCGAATTTGGTGTTTGGAGAGATAAGGTGGGCTTGGTGATTTCTTGGAGTGTTTGGGGTACTAACTGTTAACTTCTAACATTACTTTGTCCGATAAAAAAAAAAAAGACAAATGAATTTTTACGTGGTTCGGAACAAGTTCCTACATCTACGGTCAGTTGATCACACTGACAAACACTCTGGGCTTGTGCTTACGGGTGCACAACAAACCTTACAACTGAAAATCAATTTTTCAGTACCAACACACTGGGTTGAATTTCTCGCTCACTCTTAGCACGTTAAGACACAACAATGCCTTTGCTAGCGCTGGCTACGATCTCTTGGAGTCAGAACACTGGTCAGAACTTCGCTCTTTTCAAACTCTCTTTTCGCTTAGTTGAAAGGAGGTTCGAAGTACCAACTAGATCACAGAGAACAGGCTCTCTGCAATCGAAACTTAGGTTTGGATATACAGTGTATTTGCTTAAGGATCTAAGATAATATAGGTTATCAGTATTCTGATTTTGGCTTTGTGTATTCTCTTCTTCGATTCAAACTTTGATGGCTTTGAATGGCCGAGGTGCAATTTTGGCAGCTTTTCAGCTTGTGCTTTTGAATCTGTGAAGATTGAAGTGATCCTCGAGCTCTATTTATAGGAGAGGTCTTGAATAGATCCATTGACGGAGATGGTCTTCGAGAATTCATCCGTTGTGAGAGTAATTTGAATTTGGGCTGAGGTTTCAATCTTCGAGATTCCTTGTTAGGTGAGAAACGACGTCTCAGGTTCAAGAGGTAAGGCGCCTTTGAAAAGTAATCACCAAAAAGGAATTCTTTGCAGAGAAAGGACGATCCTCTATATCTCTGCGTTTAATGCAGCTGTACTTGGAGTGCGTGGCTTCCTTTAAACTTCTGGAGATTTAGTCCGAGGAAGAATGTCAACTGATACTTAACTTTAGTATCAGTCCGCTAAATCCACGTAGCCAGCATTGATGAATCAGTTATGACTGATTCTTCAGTTAAGAAACTCCTTCAGTCAGACATCCGTATTTGACTTTACCTTTAATTGCAAACATCAGTTGAGTTCTTCAGTCTTCTGTCCTCCAATCTTCAGTCTTCAGTCTTCAGAACACTAAATAAACTAAAAGGATAACTCCAACACTTGAGTTCGAAAAGTTCTAGTCAATTACAAAGAAAAGCTAAGGATTTAGGTATCATCAAAACTAGGGCTAGGATATTTCATTAAGTTCCCAACACTTTAAGAGCATAATCTTGTTGCAGTAGACAAAGACTTCCCCTCTGTTCATCCCTTATGATATCCATCCCAAGAATTCTTCTTGCTGGACCTAGCTCTTTCATTTCAAAAACTGATTTCAATTGTTCCTTTAACAATTGAATTTCCACTCTGCTTCTGCTGGCTATGAGCGTGTCATCTACTTAGAGTAGTAGATATAATGTGGGCAAATTCTTATTCCCATTTTATGTAGACATAACTGTCATGCATAGATCTTGAGAAACCAGAGCTCATCATAAACTCATCAAACCTGATATACCATTGCCTCGAGCTCTGTTTAAGTCCATACAAAGACCTTTTCAACATACACACCTTTCCTTCTTGCCCAGGAATCTGATATCCCTCAGGTTGCTCCATGTAAATGGTTTCCTTTAAGTAACCATTTAGGAATGCAATCTTTACATCTAGTTGTTCTATAATCATCTCCTGTTGAACAACAAGTGACAACAACATCCTTATAGAGCAATGCTTTACCACATGTGAAAATATCTCATTGAAGTCAATGCCCTCCTTCTGAGTATACAAATTTGCCATCAATCTGGATTTAAACCTGATCTATTCCTTCCCACCAATCACTTCAAATTTATTTGAAAATCCATTTACACCCTACTGGCTTTTGATAAGTAGGCCTATCCACAAGAACCCAAGTCTTATTTTTAATAAGGGAATCAATCTCTTCATGCATAGCTTTAATCCAACTGTCCCTATCCTTGCTTTTCATTGCTTCTTTGTATGTTTTGGGCTCCTGATACTCAATATCCTTGTTTGGAGCTTTTACTTCTCTCCTTGTTCTATCTTTTGCTAATAGATATAGATAGTCTGACAAATCATCTTCTTTTGCTTGATGTGTTGCTCCACTGCCTTCTGAGTCATTGCCAGAAATTTGAGAACCTTGTTCATTATTTTCCATTAGCTCCACCTTGACTTCTGAACTAATGATTTCTACTCTTTAAGAGCTTTCTTCTCCATCTAACAGCTGAAACTTTCTCCTTCTTGAAAAGCATGATATTCTCTTTGAACAACACATCTCTACTAACAATGACCTTGTTCTGCCCCTTTTTTAGTGCACCACAGCCTGTACCCCTTTACTCCTGTTGGGTAGCCTAGCATCACACATCTGAGAGCCCTTGGAGCCAACTTGCTTTGCTTTATATGTACCAAGGCTTGACATCCAAAAGGCCTCAAATTAGAGTAGTCTGTTGCATGACCATTCCACCTTTCCTCTGGTGTCTTAAAATTGATGGTTGAAGAAAGTGATCTGTTGATTAAGTAAGTGGCTGTAGCAACAGCCTCACCCCAGAACTTCTCTGGCATTCCTGAGGTAATGAGCATACATCTCATCCTTTCAAGCAATGTCCTATTCATCCTTTCCACAACTCCATTCTGTTGTGGATTGGCAGGGATACTCTTATGTCTTTTGATACCTTTCCTTTTACAAAACTTATCAAAATCATTTGACGAGAATTCCAAGTCGTTGTCTGTTCTGAGGCACCTTAGACATACTTTTTTCTGATTCTCCACCTCAATGCACCATTCCCTAAAATAAGTGAATGCTTCTAACTTTTGTTTCAGCAGGTACACCCAGACTTTCCTGCTAAAATCATCAACAATAGACAAGAAATATCTTGCTCCTCCAAGGGTGGGAGTATTAGCTGGTCCCCATAAATCAGCATGGGCATGATCAAGAGGAGATGCAGATGTATGCTCGCCTTTGGGGTAAGGGAGTTTAGTACTCTTGCCTAACATGCATGCTTCACAATGATCTAATTTGCTGTTATCAGAACAGGAAAGTATATCTTATTTTATTAGCTCTTTAAGTCCCTTCTCACCTATATGACCTAACCTAGAATGCCATTTCATCAGATTATTCTCAATATTAGACTCACTTTCACCAGTGACAACATTGACATCTAGATAGTATAGGCTATGTTTTCTTTAAGCTTTCAAAATGACCTTTCCATTTTTCTTAACATGCAATTCACCATTGTTTGATTCCCAAATGCACTATTTCTTTTCCAACATTCTATGAGAGATTAAATTCCTTTCAATATCTGGAATATATCTTATGTTGGTAATCAGAATGAAAGAGTCATCATGCATTTTAAATCTTATGCTTCATATGCCTTTAACTTGACATACCTGATTGTTGCCAAGCAATATTGATCCCAGATCTCCAATCTCCAGATTTGTAAAGAGACCTTTATTGGGGCACATGTGGAATGTGCAAGCTGAATCCATGATCCAGTTATTCTGAGGGTTCTTTTGGGATACATTCAAGACTTCACCATCTGAATTGCTTTGTATGTTATCAGCATTGTTTTGATTATGTGCCTTCAACTCTTGCTGTTTCTTCTTCTATATGGAGCAATTCTTTTTTAGATGGCCCGGTTTCTAGCATTCAAAGCATTTTCTTGCTTCTTTCATATTTTTCTCCTTCCCCTTTGCTGCATTCTTTTTCTTTGGATCCTCTTTCTGCTTCTTGCATTTTCCTTTGAACTTTGTTATGTTCAAACTTTCTGAGAAAGCTTCTTGCCTTCCATCATTGTATTTCTGCAGTTTCTTTACTCTTAGAGCAGTTAGAACTTCGTCGAGAGATATGGATCATTCTCTCCTAAAAACTATGGCATCCTTAAGATGTTCATAACTTTTGGGGAGTGCATTTAATAGCATAATCGTCTTGTCTCAATCTGCCAACTGAGCATCAATGCTCTCAAGATTATATATGAATTTGGTGAACTCCTTCATCTGATCCTCCATACTATTTTCCTCAGAGAACCTTAGGGAGTATAGCTTCTGCTTCAAATATAACCTATTTATGAGGGATTTAGTCATATATAATGACTCTAGTTTAGACCAAAGTGTAGCTGCCATCTTCTCATTCGTAACCTCGCGAATAACTTTATCTCCAAGATTGGGAATTATCAGGCTACGTGCTCTTTGATCTATTTCTTCCCTGCTCATCTTTGAGGCGGATGCTTCTTCGTCCTTCTCCTTCTTCTATTCTCTATCAATAGCTTGTGCAAGACCCTGCTGCACCAATATCGTGTGCATCTTAATTTTCGAGATCGCAAAATCATTTTTCCCGATAAACTTATCCATCTCGATCTTGGATGGATTCATCTCCCTTCGATCGATTTATTTCACCGATCAAAACTTTTAGTTTTAACTATGGGTGAGCAGTCGGTCCGGACCGAACCGAACCGGACCGGACCGACAAAACCGAGGACCGAATTCTTAAGATTTGTAGGACCGAAACGGACCAACCTAAACACTGGGACCGAACCGGAACCAGACCGAAACCGCCGTCGGTTCTCGGTCCGGTCCGGTCCAAAACCGAAAAAATTGGACAGTTGCGAAACAAACAAAAAAATCACATTTTTACACATTTTAAAAGACACAAAAATCTGCCCAACAATCGAATACAAAATCTGCCCTAGCTCGACACAAAATCTGCGCAACAATCGAATACAAAAAGCCACAAACTGAAATCATGAAAGATATAGCTCGACAATTCACAATATCACAAATTGAAATCATAAAGCATGTTTCAAAATCTGCCCTAGCTCTAATCAACAATATCAGAATTCAGAAATCACAATATGCACAAACTGAAATCTGACATGAAGAAATGATTTTGGTGAGGCGACGGGAGACTGGAGCGGCCGGCAGGGGAGTTGCGGCCGGAGGGGAGTCGTTGGGCGCTGCGAACTGCTGGGTGCTGGCGGCTAGCGACTTCGGGGTGAGGGTGAGGTGAGCGATTGGAGAGTGGAGGAGATGGCGAACTGCTGGGAGCGAGATTGGAGAGTGGAAGAGATTGGAGATGGCGAACTGCTGGGCCGCTGGCGGCAAACGGAGGGCCGCGAGCCGGCGACAATGGCGGCAACAGTGAGGGGGGCGGCGCAATTTAGGAGAGAAAGGGAGGAGAACTGAGAGACGAAGGGGGAGATTCAGTTTAGGGAATTAGGGTTTCTACTCTATTTTTCAGAATATTAGAAATAATTAAAATATTAATAATATTAATAAAAATATTAAATATATATTTAATATATATATATATATATATATATTCGGTTCGGTCCGGTTTTCATCGGTTTTCACCTCCTCCAGACCGAAACCGAACCGACAATAATTCGGTCCAGTAAAATGGGACCGGACCGGACCAATCACTGGACCAAAACCGGCCCGGACCGAAAAAACCGACCGGTTCGGTCCGGTTCATCGGTTTTGGTCCGGTTTTGCTCACCCCTAGTTTCAACACAGCTTCAAGCGTTGATTGTCGTGGGTTGATTCCCACAGACGACGCCAATTGTGGATTTTCATATCAATGAAATAATAAATCACACGAGCAATTACGTGGTTCAGCCACAAAGGCTTACGTCCACAGAGAAAGATGATCTGACTTAATTACTTCACCAGAAATTGAGTGATTACAACGACGAGCTTTGAGTTCCACACTTGACTACGCCTAACTCTTGTTACAAATCACTCTCTGTGTTTCTTGTTATGAAAGAAAACTTTTTTTTGCTTACAACAGAATGAAAAACTCTCACGCAGTCACACAATATCATATGCTTATATACCCTATTTAAGGAAAGCATCTCCACCGTCGATCTTTGATGATAGCAATGTTGATCAGCTGGAGTTTGTTAGTTATAACTAACTCTCATAACTCCTAGCTTATTTGCATCGAAGCCCTTCAAGAATTGAACGTTTGCAGAGACATCCCTCAGCTTATATAAAACACAAATGACAGTGTGAAACAATCCAAAAAATATATTCTGATTTTACCCCTTTGTAGATTTTTGGAAGGCCTTGGAAGCTTGACGGAGGTTGATCATTTGCCTATGCCCAAAGCTAGGTTTCGCTAGCGGTAAGTATAGGATCGATCCCACGAGGAGTTGGTGTATTCTTCTCTCTTATCACGGTCACGATCACACACTCGAGTTGTGCCCTGATCAAAGTACTGGAAACAAAGAACCTGAAATAAAATAAAAGAAAAACTCAAAAATAAAAGAAACTTGATTTGGGCATACTCTCGTCAAGTCTGGGCACAATCATCGCTCATAGGTTCAAGGATTGTCTTTGTGCCTTCACAGCTTTGGTTATGGACAGTCGTCAATAGGCTTGGCCCCCTTTTTTAATCATCACGTGCGCAACCTACCCCATCCTTATCCGCATTTGACTACGGACCCAAATGACCCATAAGCATGTCCGAGGACATACAATCACCTTTCCCATATTTGGCGCACTATGTGGAGCCGGATTCCTCCTAACTTGAGCCCACTTGTTGCTTGTAACTTGATCGTGCCCAGAACGTCATCGACCTAATGAAGCTCCAGGTTTGCCCAAGTTGTATTGGCATCAGGCCAAATGCTTCGAGAATGTGACTGCACAAGTCTTGTGCCCACATTAGACCTCACGATTTCACTTGCTCATACTTAACTCGATTTTTAGCTCAAACCAAGTAAAACAATTATTTAGACATAATTAAATAAAATAACACAAAATAAATAAATGAAATAAACATACTTGAATTGAAATAGATGTTCAAAAATAAAAGTAATCTTTGGGCAACACCAACTTTGCCCAAAGCAAATAAAAACAATACATAAAATAAAAAGGTGCCCACAGGGCTTGTTTCTTTCTTGGCTAGACTCTCATTGAAAATAGAAATACAAAACAAACTAATCTAAGGTGTGTAATTATGTGTGGTGAACTTCCACTCTCTAGCTCCCTAAATTCGTCCTTTGGCCGCAGGGGGACTACTTCTTTATATAGAGATTTCAGTAGTCCTTTGGGCCAGGTCCATGTAAATTTAGGGCTTTTGGGCGCAATAGCTAGGGTTTCTAGGCACGACGGCTAGGGTTTCTGGGCGCAGCTATGTTGCTGAGATTTCTCCATATTTGTTTTATCCGCATCAGATATGCATCCCATAACTTTGGCAAGTAAAGCAGGGCAGATCCTCCTGTGTATGGTAAGTGGATATCTGCCTTCTTCTTTCCTTATGTTGATGGGTGCGCGTTGTGCTGCCCTTGTACGCCAGGTTGTGTCAAGGTCAACATCACAATTCTGCTTAATTTTCGTTCGACCTCTGACTTGCGGCTGTGCTCGTGAACACCAACTTTTTTCATTGTGCCCTGGAATGTCAGATTTTGCTCATGTGCCGCCGCTGTGCCTTGGAACGCAACTGGATCCCGCATGGTACTTAGTCTGGGCACAGGAGTACAACTGTTGTGCTCATGAATGATCTCAAATCTTTACCTCTTTTGCGGAATGCAGTCTGATGTGCCCGGGATCCAGTCCACCTGTCCTTATGCCCAAAATGTGTCCTCCCAAACACAAAAGACACAAAATAAACAAAAAGAAGACTCGATCTAGACCTAAAAGACACACAAAAAGAGCACGAAAAACGGGCTCGTCAAAGCTCCTCGCCACGTGTCACAATCTTGGTACGCCACATATCCAAAATGTGTGATCAAGATTGAGTATTACGTACTACCTAAGAACATGGTACTATATGATCCTATTCACACACACACACACACATATATATATATATATATATATATATATATATATTGTGAAATGATGTACATTTTTTTGATTGATATGTGCAATGAATTCATAACAATTCATCGTGACTACAAGACAAGTGTCTAACTCGCACAAATTATAGCAGAATTTGCGAAGTTTAAATTTTTTACTGCGCATCGCATGATGTAACACTAATATTTATTAAAACTATGATTACAATACAATATGAGGTGGTCTTGAATACACTTGGGTGTACCGTACACCCGGGTTGACCCATATTCAGATTCTGACCCGCATCCTGACTCAAATCGTGTAAATGACACTATTCGATTATACAAATGACACTGCGTATAAATGACATTATAACATTGTAAATGACACTGTGTATAATTGACACTATTCAGAAATATAAATGACACTTTCTGTAATTGACACTATAAGATTGTAAATGTCACTATAATATTTTAAATACCACTATAAGATTGAAAATGACACTATAACATTTTAAAATGTTATGGTGTCATTTATATAATTGAATAGTGTCAATTATAAGCAGTGTCATTTGTATAACTGAATAGTGTCATTTACACGATTTGGGTCAGGATGCGGGTTTGGATTAGCATGCAGGTCAGGATTTGGATACGGATCAACCCGAGTGTACGATACATCCGGATGTATAGGAGATTTTGTGATACAATATAGATTGTTATACATCTACTAGATATATAATTAATAAATAAATTGGTCTAAAACAATCTTGGATAAATTTATGATCAATTTTTATTAGTTCCAACTTTTTTTTTATTAGAATTACATATTAAATCATACATCTACTATATATTAGGGGTGACATTTTTTATTTTAACCAAAAGCATATAGTAAAAGAAATTTATATCCATGTAAATAAAAATGTGAAAATAATAGCTCAGATTACCAAAACACTCTTTTATTGTGTAACAGTGCAAAATTCATTGTTGCACGATTTTGTAAAATATGTAACAATATATTATACACTATTACACACTTTTTACACTGAATTTTTCCACAAAAAAAGAGAGCTAGTGGCGGTGGATTACGAACAACGGCGCACGAGAAGGTGGTGTTGGAGCTTCTTCTCCTCGACGACAGTGAGAAGTGATGGTGGCAGAGAAGAGAAAGAAAAAGAACACAATGATGGTGATGACGGCGATGAATAGGGGTGAGCAGAAACCGAACCGACACTGAAAACCGAACCGAACCAAACCGGATTGGTGCGGTTCGGTTCCAATTCTATTGGTTCGGTTTTCGGTTCGGTTTTGAAAAGTAAAAACCAAAAATTTTCGGTTTGGTGTCGGTTTCCATTTTTTGGTTCGGTTTTAAACCGAACCGAACCGATACATATTAATATTTTATTATATATAATTATTTTATAATATATAATTATTTTTCTAATGTTTTAACCTAAAACTAAAACCCTAATTCACAATTATAATATATAATTATTTATCATGTTAATGTTGTGGGAATTTGACATTTGAAATTTGTGTATTTTACATTATTTTATAATTTTTAATTGGTATTTTCGAAAAAAATAAAATAAAAAAAATTGCATCGTTCGGTTCGGTGAACCGAACCAAAACCGATGGTTTTATCGGTTCGGTTCCGGACCCCCAATTGGTGCGGTTCGGTTCCAATTTTAACCATCGGTTCGGTTTTCAGTTTTAAGTTTTTGGTTCGGTTTTGCACCGAACCGAACCGATGCTCACCCCTAGCGATGAATGAAAAAGAAGAGAGAGAGAGAGAGAGAGAGAGAGAGAGAGAGAGAGAGAGAGAGAGATGGCGGTGATGATAGCAACGAATGACATAAAAGAGAAAGAGATGAGAGGCACCAGGTGACGACGACATCGACGTAGCTTAAGGGTCCGGGGAATTGGGCGAGGGTAAGCAGTGCATGGGTAGTGTTGATATATATATATATATATATATATATATATATATATATATATTTTCAAATTATTTTTAATTATCTCATTAAGGGCATATTAATATATTTACATAAAAATAGGTTAATGGTTAACATTTTCCTTTGTCATATAAAGTAGACTTGAGTAGCCCATTGTCTCTATACATTGTAATGAATTAATCAAATTATACAAATTAAACTACACAAATTAATAATGAAGCTAGTATAAATTAGATTAAATATCCAAATAAATGAAAAAATAATTGAAGTATCTCCAGTTTACCATTTAAACTCCTTAACGTCATTAGTTTCAACTTAGCTAATGCATAAAAGTAACAAAGTATAAATACAAAATTGGAGTTAAGTGAATAAGATGGCGTTATGTGATAGTGTTGTAGATATTTTGTTTTGAAAGCATAGACACATTAATATGCGACAATAAAGCATGCGAGAATTGGAGCTGAGCATATAATAATAGAAAATAGGATTCCCAGAGCGTAAAGATATTTCCAAATTGGTAAATTGAATTTAATAATAGAGAGATGTTATTGCAAAGAAGAAGGCGAGCTATCACTAATCACCCACCGGTGACAAACTAATATATTTACATTTATTTATATATTATTATTATTATATACGTATGTGTGTATATATTTCGGACAGCTGTTTTCTCACCTGAACAAAAAAGGGGAAAAGAATAAGGAAGAAAAGGAAAAGGTTGTCGACTCTCCGTTTGAGGAATCAATGGAGTTTTACACATACCCATCTCATCATTTTCCCCCATCATCATCGCCATCATCGTCGTCATCATCATCAGAGACGTATTCTTCATTCGGATTTCTAGTCAATAAGATCAAAGATTTCATTCGATGCGCGGTTTCTGCTGTCGTGGGGAACGTTTTCTCCGCAATTTTTACATTTTTCTTCGCTTTGAGTAAGCAATTCCCTCTCTACTCCCTCATTTTTGTGGTGCTTGTTCATGGTTTTCCTCATTTTTGATTTCTGGAGGAGTTTCGCTAATTTTGGTTTGATCCTGCACATTTTGGTGATATTTGCATGTTGTTTAATGATATGGGTTTCCCTAATTCTTGTCTGCCTTGGTTGTGCGTTGTGTCTTTTTCCCCAATAATTGGGTGAATTTAGCGTTGTTTGATCGTTGTGCCTGAAATTCTTTATCGCGTAATATTATTCATGTGTTCTCAAATTGGGTCTCTTTTGGCTGTCTTGATTTTAGTGGGGAAAAACAAGGTTTCATGGTAATCTAGGTTTTCAATTCTTTGTTTGTAGTTTTGAGAATTTGGGGGGTTGTCTCTTTTGTTGAGGGGGTATGTGCAAAGTTCCTATTTTGGCATATTAATATGCTTGCAGTTAATGTTGAATACGAGGTATTTTTGGATATGGATGGTTTGATTGCTAAATAGATACTGTAGTTTTGAAGAATTTGTGTTGGGATAATGCATTTTGGCATGAGATACTTGTTTGTTTTGTGGCCTTTTTCCTGATGTAAGCTAACAGAGGTGTCGGCCCATGTCTACACAGTTGGAACTCTACTTGGAGCAATTACAGGAGCTTTGATCGGCCAAGAGACGGAAAGTGGGTTTATTAGAGGGGCTTCGGTAGGAGCCATTTCCGGGGCTGTTTTCTCTATTGAGGTCTTCGAGTCCTCTCTGCTTTTATGGCAGTCGGATGAATCTGGATTAGGGTGTCTCCTCTATCTGGTACGGGAAACGGGCTTTATCTGGATCATTGTCGCATCTCTAGTTTGTCCATTGAAGCAATGTGCATTGTCAAGAATCACTTATCTAAATCTGTTCCGTTGGTTCTACTGTACAAAACCTTATAATGGATTTCTTGGTATATGTAGATTGATGTCATAGCAAGCCTCCTGAGTGGTAGACTTGTACGTGAACGTATTGGACCAGCTATGCTAAGTGCAGTGCAAAGCCAGGTATATGAGGCCGTGTGTTGACCATATATTATTGGACTAGTACATGAATTGATCCCTTTTGCTTACTCAGTTCTTTTCATGAACCAGATGGGAGCTGTTGAAGCACCATTTGAAGAAGTCCCGAACATCTTTGACACGGGAGGGGCAAAAGGTTTATTGGTAGATATGGTTGAAAAGATCCCAAAGTTCACAATCACCGGAGATGAAAGTGCAGATACTTCAGGGGATGGAGTCTCGTGTTCAGTTTGTCTTCAGGTACCAATGTGGTTGCTCTCACTATCAATTGTATCTTGTTTATTTGTATTAAGTGTTAATAGTTTGTCTCTGCCTTTTTGATATATAGGACTTTCAGCTGGGGGAGACCGTACGTCGCTTGCCACATTGTCACCACATGTTTCATCTTCCTTGCATTGATACTTGGCTGGTGAGACATGGTTCTTGCCCATTGTGCAGAAGGGATCTGTGATATACTTATTCTGATTATATTACATGAAAAACCGGTTTTTTTATTTCTTTATACTTACATGTAGGGTATGACCATTCGTCCGTTGGATCCATTAGTTGTAGAATATCTCCCTAAAGTCTCTCATATGTATGTAAAAAAAAATCTAGACACCAGTTTCGGTTTTGGTCATTCTGTTTGATCATCCTTTAGTGTAGAGAAAATTTTGACTTGTGATAGCGGTCTCATCGTGTCCTATGTTTGGTTTTAGCTGTATACATTGTATTTTAACAACACTAAACCTTGTATTCTACGCCACGAGTTAGGGTTTCTTGGTCGAACAATGGTTGGGTTCTCATGCCTCCTTAACTACTAAACTCTGTTGCTAATTCGTTAGACTTTAATTATGTCGACCTTCACTTCACCATAGGAACTCTTGTCGTACCCGGGTCCAACTGTAATAGCTCTATTATTTGGTGATCTCATTGATTTGCTATTTTAGTGGTTTTGCGTAGATGATTGTAAAGTTTGAGAAAAATTAAGGTTTTTCTGGTATTCTTGAGTATGACCACTGCACATCCTGTCATGCTCCTTGGCATATTCAATTTACAGACAGATTGAGGTAAGAAGTTAGGTTGCCTCAAAATTTTAGGCTTTGGTTTCACCCAATTTTTGAGGATAGTTATTACAAAATATGAGTTTTAAGGATGGCATCTTCCCTTTGTGGGGCAACTATGGCATTTTGATGTACAGAGCTTCAACTCTTTGGGAGCACCATATTTTTTTCTTAGATACAAGATACATTGCATGCTAAAGGTTTCCAACTCAATATCATTGAATTGTTGAGATACAAGATACATATTACATCGACGAATTAATCAAATGACAATTATGCTATTACAACCCAATAAATCAAATAAAATACAATTCATATGCTTTTGGTGGGACTTGAACCAATGACATCTTGGATAAGAGCCTTTTGGTACATCAGCTTTGCCACTTGGGTTAGGCTATAGTATTGGAGCATGCCTCATTCTGCTCACTTTTTCTTATCGCTCTTATTTAAACTTAGATCGATTTTTGACATAGGATAGGGTATATCCTCATTGGTTGTAAATTTATCATGAGAGAATTTTTTTTATATCTCTCATTTTCTATAAAATAGAATTATATATCTCATGTATAAATCTTGTTATTGTGTCACTAACACGACATTATCAAGTTATCGCGTGTATAAATTGGGATGACATGAACATATAAAAAATTAGCATTCCTATGTGAAACTACGAGTTCGACCTTGAAGAAAGAAATATGCAAGAATTTGATATTATTCTATATTGGCCTAATTACGATGTTTTAATAATTGTTTGTGGGGATCGATTCTAACTAAGTTTGTCGCGTAGTCAAGAATTCAAGTCTTTCTTCTTATGTATTGCCAAAGCTTTTGTGCAGCCAACAGCCGCAATCGTTCATTAATTGTTACTTAATCAGCGATTCATTATTAATTAGGTACTCGTACTTATATAATTAGTTAATTAGGGTTTTAATTGAATTTATGAATCTTTATTTAGAATTTATGAATCCTTAACTAATTACATATAAAATTAAGGGTAAATATCATTTTAAACTCCAAATTATTTTCTCAATATAAATTATATCATGTATTATTGAAAATGATTTTTTAAACCTTGAACTAAAATTTTGTATCAATTGCATTCTTCACACATTTTTCACCCTTTGAATTTGTAATTAATAGGGCATATAATCACGTCGTTTTATATAATGTAGGTCAAAATAGAATAATTCTAACTAGATCGTGGCATCCAACGAGTCATGTTAATTTTTTGGAATCAAAAAAATAGACGAATGGTATAATTGATACAAAATTAATAGTTCAAGGTTTAAAAAATTATTTCCAATAGTTCAGGATATAATAGTTTTGAGGTTTAAATTGATATTTGCCCTAAAATTAAATAGGATGATTACATGTATTCCTCCAATGTTTTGATGGATAGGTTACATATCGGGCAACTACGTTGGCGAGCGGAAAAAATAAACTTAGGTACATAAATGAGCAATTACAAAATTCATCTAAATTATTCACGAATTCTTTTCAAAAAACTGGATCGAAAAAATTCTGAACTTGTTCTTCCAACAGAAAATTTCCCACTCAAATGGATGTTATATTTAAAAAGAAAAGAAAAAACAAAATTATACTTGTCACCTCATTGTATATGAATGAATTATTTATGTATTTAATTTTAATAATTTATGAAATTGGTCTGAATTAGTGTAAAATAAAAATTATTCGAGTTTCATTATTTATTTTATTTAACTTATAAAAATAAAAAATCATTTGCTTTCAATTATAAATATTTAGATTTGCTTTTTTTCATTTTAATTTTTTTAATGTTTAGTTGTCTTATGAAATTTCACTGGATTTAATTAATTTTATTATATTTCTTTGTCATTGCAAATTTATATTTCAACAGTTTGTAATGTAATTTATGTAAATCTGTATAACTTTAGGTATAGTAGTTTAAATTTTATAGCACTTTTAACTTATTTCCATGTACATCTCATATTATTTATTTAAGACATTGTCGAATATAAGTTTTAATATTGATTTTTACAGCAAGAATTCAAAATTAACAACTAATTAAATGCACAAATCAAGTGAAAATGCAGTCGAATCTGGATATATAATCTTTCTTGAAAGTGAAGAACAATATCAAGTGAAGTTGCTCTGCACAAATATTCCCAAGAAGAAAATCAACAAAATTGATTGATGAATTCCCTTGATGCATACATAACTAATAAACCACCATTTTTAAATTCACTCATACATACATATTTGTGTAGAGAGAGAGAGAAAGCAGTTAATTATGTAGAAGCCTAGGCAGGCAGCTACTCATAATCATACTAAGAGCACCCGCATCGCGGGTACTCGAGTGAGTACTCGAGGATGCAAGCGGCTTCGAGGAGGGCGATGCGGGGGGAGGTCCTCGAGGAGTACCCGAGTTATCGGGTATCCTCGAGAAGGCGCCAGAAATAAAAAAAAAATAATAATTTTAAACGCGAATTTCGACCGTTTTTATTTTTTTTTCCTTCCCAACGGCTCTTTCAACGGCTTTTTTCCATTTTCCTTTTTTTTTTTAATCTTCTTTTCTCTCTATAAATAATACTTCTCCCTACAACTCATTCACCTACAATTCATTCATCACAACCCACTTTCATTCATCACAACTCATTCCTTCTTCCTCCTACAATTTTTCTTGCAAAATATCATATTCGTTCTTCCAAAAATGTCGTCACCTGAACATGATTCTTCGCCCGATTCCGACGAAGTCGCTGAAAAGTTCATGGAGTTGGTTGAGTTGCAGAAACAAGTGCTTCAATCATACTGCCCCCAACCGGTGCCGGAGCCGGCGCGTGCGAAACGTCCCCGATCATACGTCCACCGTGATCGTGAAGAGGCCCATGTACGTCTTATGCAAGACTACTTCGTCGACAATCCAACGTATGGCCCTACTTTTTTCCGGCGTCGATTTCGCATGCAGAAGGAGCTCTTCTTGCGCATCGTCGAGGCTGTTCAAGGTGAAGATATTTACTTTCATATGAGCACTGATGCACTCGGTCGAGATTCTCTTTCTCCTTTGCAGAAATGCACGTCGGCTATCCGCCAATTAGCCAGCGGGGTTAGTGCGGATGTGTTCGATGAGTATCTCAAAGTGGCGGACTCAACCGGTCGTCTATGCCTAAAGAAGTTCTGCAAGGCGATCATACGGGATTTTGGAGCCCATTACCTGCGCCGTCCAACGGCAACAGACGTGCAACGCCTACTCCGAATGCACGAGGCGAGACATGGTTTTCCCGGGATGCTCGGGAGCTTAGACTGCATGCATTGGGCGTGGAAGAACTGCCCAAAGGCGTGGCACGGCGCATACACACGCGGGGATCAGGGAGAGCCCACCTTGATATTGGAGGTTGTTGCCTCTTTCGATTTGTGGATTTGGCACGCCTTCTTCGGCGTCGCTGGTTCAAACAACGACATCAATGTGCTGAATCAGTCTCCTCTCTTCTCCGACGTCTTAGGAGGAACTGCGGCGCCGGTGGTCTTTCATGCCAACCAGCGCGAATACCGGATGGGCTACTATTTGTGTGACGGCATATATCCGGAGTGGCGTTGCTTCGTGAAGAGTCCATCAATGGCAACCAATCCGAAGGAGGCAAGGTTCAAGAAGATGCAAAAATCGGCACGGAAGGATGTGGAACGCGCCTTCGGAGTCCTTCAAGCTCGGTGGGGAATCATTCGAAGTCCGGCGCGCAATTGGTACGTAGAGCACCTGAAGGACATCATGTTGTGTTGCATCATTCTCCACAACATGATTGTGGAGCACGAAGGTGAAGCGGCTGCCAACTGGAGAGATGATGACGGGGCGTCTAGCAGTGGTTCGACGGAGAGTGCTGGACAAACACCGGTGTCCTTCGAGGAATATGTGCGAAGGGATAGCCTTCTCCGAGATAGACAACTACATGCTCAGCTCCGATATGATTTGACTGAGCACCTTTGGGCACGTTTCGGACCTCTAGGGCCAAAGTAGTTAATTTTTAGGAATTGTTTTTATTTTATTAAAGTTTTATGTAATATTTAGGATTTTATAATTAATGCAATTTAAATTTGTAATAAATTGTGTTATTTAAATTTGAGCAATTAAATTTAAATGAAAAACATAAAATCAAAACTAATATTATCAAGTAGGCTATCAAGGAACCCCAATGCAGCAATACCTACTCAATAACACAAACACTATCAAGTAGGCTATCAAGGAACCCCCAATGCGGATGCTCTAAGCCGATGAAAGAGTAGTAGTGATAAACACAAATTAAGTGTGAAGGAAGTGGAGGTCGTGAATAAGAGGATTATGGTGGCGATGCCTTCATCCATCCTCTGCGCATCAATATCTAATTAACATCTTTCTCCACTTTAATTACTATAAAATGTTTCAGCGATTGTGTTGAGAATACCATGAGAAATCAATTCTCTGCATGCATGCATTCACATGCAAATTAATTAATGTATAATTAAAAGAGAAGAGAAAGAGGTATAGAGTAATTAAGTTAATGAATAGTTAGTTACTGTGATCGGAGGCGACGAGGCTTGGGACAAAGGGGAGCATCAGCATCAGCATCGTTTCCTTTCCAACAAACCACATCCTTACCCTGCTCTTTTACACACAAATGATGCATTAATTACCAATAGTTATATTATTAATTAATAATTGCACTTCTTAATTCTTCTTTTACTTATATATATTGTGATCGTGGTTGGGAATTTCTATATGCTGGCTGAGAATTAGTCTGAGGTCTTCCTCTATTTCTCATCTTGGATCGCCTATACTTCATTTCAACCAACACTTTGTTTAGTTTTATAGTAAAATACTAAAGCTTATATATACTCCATTTACCCACAAATTATATATATACTCCCTCTGCCCTAGCTTGATCACTTTTTTTGGCACGTGTTTTAAGGACTTAGTGTTAAATGTAATAGGTGAAAAAATGAATTAAAAAAAAAAAACTTTTGTCATATAAGAAAAGTGATCAAATTAATTTTACTATCATGTGAAAAACTAGGGTTAATTGCATGAAAATACTCGACTTCAATGTCCATCCAGAGTAATTTTTCGGCCAAATTAAATCTGAGTTGGCAGCCAAAATGCAATCGTGGCATCAAAAATGCCAAATCACACCCACACACCCATCCCACGTCACTCTTCCCCCTCCCACGTCACTCTTCTCTCTTCTCCCTCCCCCTCCCCCTCTCCCCGTCGGCTCTCCTCCTTTCTCCACCTTCGTCCTACGCTTCCCCTTCCCCCATCCCTCTCCGCCGCCACTTCCTCCGCCCTCCTCTTCTGGAAACTCGCTGGAGACACAGACGTCGAATGGCCACCCCCCCTCCCTCGCTAATCCTCTCTCTCTCTCTTCGAACATAGCCACACACAAAAGCCATTAAAGAATGGAAGATCTGCATCTGGAAACACATAATTAATATAGGGTTATTAGCCTGTAAATACATGAACTTTTTATATTTTTTTAAATTTAACATGACTTTTATTTTTAGCCCACAAATACACGAACTTATCATTTTTTCTGATTTTTGACATCGACGTGAAAAAACTATATTTGTTGTTGAGGCGGAAGCCGGAATACATGATGTGGACTACGAAATATGCACTTGAATAGAATAATTTGATTCATTATTTTGATTTGAGAGTGAATGACATGGTATCCCGACCTTCACGTTAATAGCAAATTAGAATTTTTTCTTGTCGATGTCAAAAATCAGAAAAAATGCTAAGTTCGTGTATTTGTGGGCTAAAAATAAAAGTCATGTTAAATTTCAGAAAATATAAAAAGTTCGTGTATTTACAGGCTAATCACTATAAAAAAACGCGTTTTTACCGGCGAAAACTACCGGCGGCTATTTTGCCGTCGGTAGCTAACGGCGGCACGGCGGCGGCAGTCCAGGCGACCCGAACTTTCGAATTTACCGGCCATCTACCGACGGCAAATTCCCCTCCGTTAGCTAGCGGCGGCGACGCCGCCGTTAATATTAAAATACGCATTAAATAATTTATTTTATAGAATTAACGGCGACAAAGTTGCCGCCGCTAGCTAGCGGCGGCATTTGCCGTCGGTAACCGTTTAAATATAGGGCAATGGGTTCCTTCTTTTTTCAGTTTCTACGCCGCACACACACACGAAAATCCACCCCCCCCCCTCCCCTGCCTGCTGCTGCTTCCGCTGCTGCTTCGCCGCCGCCGCCGCCCTAGCAGGTATCTCTCTCTCTCTCTCTCTCTCTCTCTAGATCTATATATATATATATCTCATTAATTTTAATTATATATATATAATTATATAATTTTCACTTATATTATTTATTGTAGTTCGACGACCTCGTTTCACCGCCTTCTTCACGACACCCACCGGAAACCACCACCGTACGCTCTCTTATTTATTTATTTATTTAATTATGAATTTATTTATGTATTTAATTATATATTAATTAAATAGATTTATTTGTTATATATAGTTAATTAATTTATAATTGATTTTGTTTATAACTAAATTATATGAAGCATGATTAATTTTAAATTATATTAATCTATTTAATATATGTTGTTAGTTTAATTTTAAATTATGAAGCATGATTAATTTTAAATTATGAAGCATGATTAATTTTAAATTATATTAATTTTAATCAATTAGTTTAAGAATTGTTTGTTAGAATAATTTATATATGTTGGATAATTTTGTTAAATTAAATGTTATGTGCTATGTGTTTATGAAATATTATATTATATATATATATATATATATATATATATATATATTGTGGGATAGATTTAATCAATTTCTTAAGGATCTTCTCCCTTTGGGATAGAAATTGATTATTTCTTAAGGATCTTCTCCCTACAAATGATTGTTTTTAATTTAATTACCATGATTTTTATTGCTTTTATTTGTATTGTATTATTGCTTCGACATTGGGGGGCCGGGTAGACCTAGTATAGGCTTAGTAAATTAGGAGCACTATGGTCACTATAGTTGCTGGTAGAGTCGAGCACTTGGTAGTTAGGATAGTGGGGTTATGCTGTCGAAATTTTGTTAGATTTCAAGTAATTTATTATATTTTATTTGTTTTTTTCAATTAGAATTTGCAAGAATGAGTGATAATCGTACGTGGATGTACGCGAGATACAATGATCGTACCGCATTTGAAACGGGGCTTGAGTTTTTCCTTGAGTGGGCGTTCAATCAAACGGCGTACACAGATGGACAAGGTAACATTAGGTGCCCGTGTAAGAAGTGCAAGAATCAAGCGTATTTAGATGTACCTACGGTCAGAAAACATGTTAGTAGGCGTGGATTTGTCCTGAATTACAAAGTTTGGGTTTGTCACGGGGAAGCACCGTTGTCTATGCCGAGAGAACATGCTATAATGAATGAGGATGATGGATTATACAATAACTACGAAAGGATGGTGCATGACCATGCTGGACCTAGTAATTATCAAGATCCTCCAAATCTGGAGCAGCCGCCCAATAATGACGCTCAACAGATTTATAACATGTTGGATGCAGCGGATACTCCATTGTACGCAGGATGTGACACGTACACACAATTAAGTTGGATGACTCAATTCATGAGCATAAAGACTGAAAGCCATATGTCAGAGAGGACTTACAATCAGATGTCTTCGATGATGAAAGCTGCTTTACCAGAGGGTAACAACTGTCCAGAAGACTTCTATAGTACGAAAAGAAATCTACGTGGTTTGGGTTTGCCAGTAGAGAAGATCGATTGCTGTGTTAATAACTGCATGTTGTATTGGGGGGAAACTAGTGAGCTACATAGTTGTATGTTATGTGACCAATCACGATATAAGGACAGCTTGCGTGCATCTGGGAGTCGCAGAAAGAAACAAGTGCCCGCCAAACAGATGCACTATTTTCCCTTGACGCCCCGATTGCAGAGATTGTTTGCATCTCCTGCAACTGCTGAACATATGCGGTGGCATGCGACCTCCACAGACGATGGGATAATGCGCCACCCGGCCGACTCTCCGGCATGGAAACATTTGAATTCAGTCTTTCCTGGATTCGCCGAGGAGATCAGAAATGTGAGATTGGGCCTCTCTACAGATGGTTTTGCCCCATTTGCACAATCAGGGCGTCAATATTCTTCTTGGCCAGTTATTGTCACGCCGTATAACCTGCCTCCGTGGTTGTGCATGAAAGAACAATTCATGTTCCTCACAGTCCTCGTGCCTGGCCCATCAAACCCAAAGATAAAGTTGGACGTATTCTTACAGCCATTGATACACGAGTTAAAATCTCTGTGGGAGGTTGGTGTGAACACTTATTTCTGGGACGCATATTTCTGGGACTCCCGAGACTCCCCAGGCTTCTAGTAGTTCACGGGCTAGAAGGCCTAGGGGCCCTACAGCTGCCGCTATCAGAGAGAGAGAGGTTAAGGCACCTGATGGAAGGACGGTATTTCAGAGGCATCCTACGACTGGGTAAGTATTTTAGTTAAAATTACTGTTTCTCGTACACCATGATTAAGTGACAAAATTACTTGTACACAGTGTTTTGTTGGAGCCCACTGGCCTGTCCAAAGCTTGCACGCGCACATTTAAGATGTTTGAAAACCCAGGCGGGTACACATGGAAGTTGACGCCCCCGGCGATGAAGGATAAATTTTTTGATGAATTACAGGTACAATTAAATTTATAATACATATAAATATATCATATTAAATTGTTAAAATGTTTGATATTAAATTAATTCTCTTTCTTTCAACAGAAAGAGTTTATGTGGCAGCCCGATGATGAGCGTGACGTGAGGAAAATGTGGAAGACAAAAGGCCGCAAAAGGTACTCCGACATGATGAGCGACTACAAGACAGATCTCAAGCAGTGTATCCGCCAAGGGAGAGAGATGTCTAGGCCCGTCTGGATGACTCCCGATTTTTGGACTGGACTTCGGGATTACTGGCATCAGCCCGAGGTTGAGGCTGTTTCAAATCGAGCACGTGCCAACCGGATGTCCGAGCCCGATGGGGAGGGTACAGGGATCAGTAGGCACGTGGGCGGGTCCCAGTCGACTCGTATCCTGCAGCAGTATATGGTATGTAATTAACAAATAATTAAGTATATAAATTAAATTAATATATTGACTAATATAACTTATTTATCTTATATAAATGCATCTACAGAGCTTGGATCCTGGTACTCCCCAGGATGCACCGAACTATGCCACCTTCCTCCGCCTCCACATGTACGCCGACGGAAGTTATACGTCGGAGAGAGATGCTAGAATTGACGTAAGTGTTTAAGTTTATTCAAATATTTAGTGAATGTATTTATTTTCTAACAATTATGCATTGTTATGTATGAATTAGGCCGAGGTTCATCGACTGGCCGCTGCCACAGGACGACAGGAGCGGCTAGACGAGGTGTATTTGGAGGTGGTGCATCCGGATAGGTCACGGATCTACGGCGTCGGGAGTGTCGGGCAGAGTCAGGCTAGTAGGGGGTCTATCCGCAGCACGGGCAGTTCTGCGGTGTCTCAGCAGCTTTATAAGACACGGATCTCCACGCTGGAGGAGCGATTGGCGGCAGAGCAAGCACAACGCCAACGGATGGAGGACCGCATGGCGGCAGAGCAAGCACAACGCCAACAGATGGAGGAGCGCATGGCGGCAGAGCAAGCAGCACGCCAACAGATGCAGGACCGCATGGCTCAATTGGAGGCGTTTATGAAGATGTATAATGCTCAGCCACCTCCAGGGCCTGATGCCGATGATGATGATGATGATGATGCTTAGAATTATTAAAACTATATATTTATGTTTTCAAACAAAATTACATTTGCACTTTCTTTTCAAATTTATGTTTTATTGAACTATATATTTCAAGTGCTTTAATTATTAAAACTATATATGTTTTATATATTTATGGCAATGATGATGATGATTGCATTTAACATAAACAAATAAATTCAAATCACATTATAATAACCAAATTAAAACACTTTTGGTGTATTAATGTTAAAAAAAAATTAATTAATTAATTATTAAATATTAATTAAATATTTTACCGACGATAAAAATAAGGACCGAAACGAACTCGCTCACTAATTAACAACATATTTCAGGTATTATCTCCACATATTCAAAGATTATAATTATATGAGTGAGTATATAGCATTTAAATGAATTAATAGATGTAGATATATCAATAATACGAGTGTTCTGTACTGGTGATCACTCGAAAAGAATTTCAAAGTTAAGCGTGCTTGACACAGAGCACAAGCAAGATGGGTGACCCACTGGGAAGTCGGGTCGCCGACTGGGAAGTTCGTCTAAAGTATGCAATACCGTATAAATACGGAAATAAATTGTGGATATACAATATACAATAAAATAAATAAATAAATAAAATAAAATAAAATAAAATAAAAAAATAAAATAAAAAACATTACCGTGGGCAAAACGTCGTCGGTAGTTACCGACGGCAATTTGCCCTCGGCAAATACCCGGCCATCCTCCGGCATGACCCACCGGACGGCGGTAGCTTGTTACCGACGGCGTTTCGCCGCCGCTAGTTAGCGGCGGTAATCGCCGTCGCTAGTTTTTCGGCAAGGTCAACCGGACTCCGGTGGCTCTCTACCGACGGCAAAATAGCCCTCGGTAACTAGCGGCGGTGTCTGCCGCCGCTAATTCTCCGGCTAGGCTCCGCCGTTTAACGGCGACAATTCCGGCGGCATCGCCGCCGTTAACTGCCGACGGCGGATGTTCGCCGCCGTTATTGTCGTTGCCGACGAACCGTTTAGCGGCGGGAGCTTGCCGCCGTTTCGCCGCCGGTAACACTATTTACCGGCGGCCGTCTTTTGTTACCGACGGCATTTAGCCGTCGGTAATCAACGCTTTTTTTGTAGTGAATATCCCATTAATATATATGTCAGTACACTGAAATTTTTCCTTCGAATTGTTCGGCGGCGCGCATATTCTCCCCAGAGCTTCACACCCGCCGCCGCACGCTCCGACCAAGTGATCGCTGAAGAATCTGAAGGGAGATGAGGAGAGATTTAGGGTTTGGAGCTTCAGCCCGAGGCAATTTTTGGGGTCGAAGAGATCGATTCGTTGAGATTTGTAGTGAATACTCTTCATCGTGAGGTTGACTGCGATGGGCAGATCGAGCAAGGAAGGAACGGGGCGGAGGAAGTGGCGGTGGTGGGGGATGGGGGAAAGAGATCTGTTCTTGAAGGTCAGGGAGAG
Source organism: Salvia miltiorrhiza (assembly GCF_028751815.1). Classification (NCBI taxonomy): domain Eukaryota; kingdom Viridiplantae; phylum Streptophyta; class Magnoliopsida; order Lamiales; family Lamiaceae; genus Salvia; species Salvia miltiorrhiza. The sequence continues at coordinate 48,890,715 of NC_080390.1, read as the reverse complement.
GAGCAAGGGAAGGCGCCAGTACCTGTTTCGTTCTCGGAAGAACGGCGACCGCGCGCTAGTTTTTCAACGGCGACAACGACAATTTGAGAAAAGGAGAGAGCGGGAGAGACGATGGAAGGGAATTGTTGTCGGCGATTTCAGAGCCGCTGAAATTTGGGGGTCGTGGGAGGGGGGAGGGAGAAGAGTGACGTGGGATGGGTGTATGTGGATCTGATTTGGCATTTTCTATGTCACGTTGGCATTTCGGCTGCCAACTCAGATTTAATTTGGTCTGAAAATTATTCCGGCCGGACATTGCAATAAATTGAAATGTCGATGAAATTTTTGATACAATTAAAAAGATTGTCAAAAAACTAAATTTTGGAATAAAGTCGGGTATTTTCATGCAATTAACCCGAAAAACTATTGAAAGATAAGATTTTTCGTAAGTTTATGTTATATTATGTCGAACTATTGAAAGAAGATTTTTCGTAAGTTTATGTTATATTATGTCGATTGTTGCCAGAATTGCTTTAAATTATAAGTCGAAAAGAACGGCAGATGGAAGCAGATCTAAGAGGTGGAGCCACTTGAATTTCAAATTTTAATCAGAGATGTTTGTCTTCACTCATAATTAGTAGAGTCTAGGCATGACTTATATCTCAAACAATAATTCACGTGATATTTCATAAAACTATATTACTATATCTCACTTTAATGCATTTAGCCTAGCCACTAGGCAATAAACCTACAATCATACTCTCAAAGTATTGAAGCATTCCTCCGACTCATTCACACAACATTATCCTATCCAGCTACTATTAAACAAAACTACCTGTGCTAGTAGAATTTTATGAAACGACCAAAATAAATAGAAAAAGTAAACGAAACCCGAAAATTCGAAATACGGCTCATTATCTTCTCATTACTCAAAAATGCAATACATCCTTTTGGCCAAGAAATAGAAACCCATGGAACATAAGTAATATCCATCCACAAAATGCTCGCGCAACAAAACAGTCGGCCAATAAATAGCAAACAAAGAATCCCAAGAAAAACAAAAAATAGATCCCAAGATAAAAACCTGTTCATTATTTTCTATCCTCCTTTGTTCTTCACCAAGCTTCGCGTTTTTATTTGTCTATAGAAATCATCCCATCACATATATTAAGACCAAAATCAACTATCTCCCGGTAAATAATATATCCAGCATAAACTGCTGGTTGATCTTTCCTCAAGTTCTCTCAAAAAAAAAAAAAAAACATGAAAGAGGGAATAGAGGCAGAGAGAGAGAGACAGAGAAACAAAAGTTCGGCACTGTGATAGCTGTGTACGTCATCTGGTCTGTCGTAGTAGATCGTGCCGATGATTCCATATTTCTAGACGACAGCAAGGGATATGCCTTTCTCTACGTGGCTGCTTTCTCATCCAGTGTAACACTGTTGAGATGTGCTGCAAGCATATTCGGACTGGACCTGTTACTTGATTGAGGACTCATTACAGTAGTTTGAGTAGGTGACATTATCCATTTCATCCAATCTCCTTTGCGCCTCACCTTATCACCCTGCAAAGCGAAGGAAGTCACTTTAGCTAACCACAAAACCAACTAAAAAGTTATCCTAGTATAAACAGGAAGTTCAATGGAACATATCAAAGGACCAAATCTTCAAAGATCAATATAGTGCTAAACACTAAACAAAATATAAACAGAATTTGATCAAAATAGATTTCCAATGAAATTAGAATTCCCCTGCCTCACACGAGAGACATCATGGTCATAAACATAGTTATTAATCGCGCATCGCGCACGATCGCGCAAACCTGTCCTAGGGTGATCGCGCATCGCGCGCTATTTGAATATATCGCGCAGAAATAGATAAAAACATAATATATATCATAATCATAGTAAAACCATGCATAATATGTCTAGTTAATAAAAAATAAAGTCATAAGTTCAAATAAAAATCAATATATAATTGTATTAAAGCCTCTAATCCTCATCCTCATCCTCCGAACCAATAGTTGAATTTGAACTTGCCATAGAATATGACAAGAGGAGAGGAAGAAGGTTCTTGAACTGAACCGTGAGAGAGAGAGAGAGACAGACTGCCGCGAGAGAGAGAGGCAGACTGCCGTGAGAGGGAATAAAATAAATCTTCTGTGTTGGAAAGTCTAAAGACTTAAGTAATTAAGTATATAGAATACAACTTAAAACCCTAATTAAATATCACTTATTGCCTTATGAGTTATGGCCGTTCAAAATTCTGCACAATAATAAGTAATAACCCTAATTAAGCCTAATTAAGAAAAGCCCATGAAATAAAGTGAGGCCCATGCATGCAATTGACTGATTTCAAGGCATCAGAGGAATCGCGCGCGCTACCGGCGCGATGCGCGACCTGCGCAATGCGCGAATAGCGCGCGCTATCATGAATAAGCCAAGTTATAGCGGCGCGGCGCGATGGAGGTGCGCGACGCGCGATCGCGCGCGCTACCTGCGCGATTCATAACTATGGTCATAAATACAAAATTTATAACTCACCTGCACTTCCACAGCATTTGAAGATTTTATAACATCCAGTATAAGCTGAATATTGTCTGTCAGCTGCATGACCTGTAAGGACGAGTTACATTAGACACAAGAGAAAAGAAGAAGACCAAGATGAGATTAAACTACTTATATCAAACGCAATAAAAATAAATGAATGATAGCAAAATTCTATAGAAGCTCAGCTTTGTGAGCACTATTCTGACTTGCAAGACAATACGGCCTAATATTGTATATAAATATGATACAGCGTCAACTGACTCAACTTGCACTATAGTTTACAGAAAAATCATTATATATCTCATCTTTGTAATAAAGTTGAATAGCAATAGGTGCTAAATAGTTCACAGTAAAGTCTGCAAGCCACCTGTTGTAACTAGATTTTTATTACCGTTAGTAAATTGGAAATGAGAACCTTGACAGGCCCATGAAAAAGTTATAAATAGATATTCAAAATATTTTAGGGTCCTCCAAAATAATATAAAACCCTTCAAGTGTACTCTAGAAATCTAAACCTAGAACATAATCTTCCAACCAACTTGTGGTTTAGATTACCTCCATATACACAAAACTAGTGCAATTGACATTTTGGAAGAATGATAGGTGTATTTTAAAACCAATCACCATCACCACTAGACATATGTAAGGAACAATATAATTCTCAATGACATTGATCCAACTAGTTTCATAAAGCTACCAAATCTCAATGACATTGAATCAACTAGATTCATCAAAAGTTACAACCATGCAATTTATTTCCCAACTTCAAACATTTTTTGGTCATTTTTATAACTTGAAGACCCATAAATTCTTTATCAAAAGATATAGGAATAAAACAAAAACTAAAAATTGAAAATTGGTTGTGGCTTTCTTACTTTCTTGAAGCCTGCTATTAACTTGATAGAAACCCATCCCTCACCATCCATATTCTGACGCAAGAATATGTCTTTAACTAAGTTCTCGTTACTACAAGGCATAAAATACAATTGACATGAGAAAAATAAATAAATACAAAAGATAAAAGGAACCAACGAATAATACCTAAAATAATAATCAATTTGATTCACTATCTTGGAAGGCAAGTGAGGATCATGCATGGAGAAAAACATTGATGGCATTGGAACCATAGACATAGGCCTAAGTGAATCTGGATGAGGCCCGGGCACATAAAATACAGGTGATTGCATTTCTGTAGATGCATGAAGCAATTGTTAGAATAAACACTATGTTGTATCAACACCACATACATTCTACACATTCAAAAACATAATTCAAAATAACAAACTCACCGGTATAAACCACAGGTGCAACAAAAGGTCGTACGGCAACCGGAGGTGGGGGAACAAAAGGTGCATTAGGAGCTGGTCCACGTAGGAAAGGTCTAGAACCTGTTCGTTGTTGGGATCCATGGCTTTCTCTATGGTTAAAACTTCGATGACCCCAATCTTGTTTTCCACCACGTTCTTGATCACGTCGCCCACCATGGTGGTAAGAACCATCACCTCGAGTTAGTGGGCCACTATTATTCCTTCTAAAAGAACGTTGTGGTTGTGTCTCATTTGCACTATAAGATGCTCCTCTCTGCCCACCTTCTTTATTTGTTGTGTTGCTATCCCTAGAAGGTTCTCCAGCTGAAAGTTTACCTGTACTATGAGTCGGCGAATCGACTACTGTACCATGTTGCACAAGAGGAGCTTGAGAAAAATTGTCCGTAGCTGGCATGTGGGGACTCGAGCTGCTGCCACTACTACGCTTGATTGACTCTCGCTTCGGGCGAGAGGAGATAACGTGATTTGAAACTGCATTTGGACTTGAGATACTACTACTAACTTCTTTTGGTGAAGACAGAGAGCCTCCAGTCAAATCCTCCTATCACACCACAACACAAACACATATTTACAAATAACATTTTCATGTTGAAGAAACACTCAGTACTAAAATAACACTAATATACATCCACTGCTTTCAAGATATAAAATAACATATACACAAAAACAAAGTTCAACACTAATATTCATCTATTGCTTTCAAAATTATAAAATAACATACCAAAAAAAAAAAAAAAAGTTCAACAAATCAAAATCAAAGACAATACATAATTCAAATATATATGGCACAAGCAGTACTAATATTTAACAGACATCAGATTCTTTGCATAACTTTACAGATACAAATAAATTCAATATGCACAAAAAAAAGTTGATACTGAACATTAGATTAATAATCTAAAATCATCCAAGCACATAATCTAGATGAATGCAACTATAAAGAAACACATTAAATAAATAGCAATGCACAATGACCAAAAACCTGTGAGATACTGATTGATCCATGAGAGATAGGTTTGAGAGAATATGTAGAAGGAGATTTAGGGGAAGCACGAGCAGACTCGGCCAGAGCTGGCCACGACTCAGCACCCATGACAGCCCCCGCCGCCTCTGCAGCCGCCCCATTCGATGGCTTGTTCCACACTGGCTTCTTTCCGGCAGCACCATTTTCACCATTTTCAAGCTGAAAATCTTCACCTGCCGCCGCGGCCAAACCATCATCTCCCACTGAGTTGGCTTCTTTGATAGGTAAGGAATCCGAAGACGTAGAAGAAGAGGAAGTCAAAAATTGTTCCTGATCAACGATTCCCGAAATCGGAAGAGACGGAGGAGAGGCAGAGGGGGAAGGCACGCCACGCGCCGCCGACGACCTCCTTGATTGGCGACCCCTAGGAGAATTTTGAGCTTGAATAGGGGCAGAGGAAGCGTCTGAGGCCGTCGCCATCCGGAAATTAGGGTTTTCTTCCTCCACCAAATGAGGGTTTTGGTACTCCCAACTCAACAACTCAACAAATTCAAAAAATTAGTGGCTTTTGGAATCTAATTCCAATATTTGATTGGGTTAGATAAATTTCACTGAATCAAAACTCAAAACATCCAAAACAAACACTTCGGTTAGAGCTGATCAATTAAACTAAAAGAAAAAAATCGAAAGAAATAGTAATGAGAAAGAAAAAAAAATACAATCGAATCGATCAAAAGAACATTCCAAAAATCGATCAGAATCGATCGAAAGAGAAGAGACGGAGAGATTTTTTCTCGTCTCTCAAGTTTCCCTTTTTTTCTTCTTCTACAGAGAAAAACAACTCTGGCTCCCTCTCTCTCTCAGTAGCTTTCTCCTTATTCTTTGCTTAGCACTAAATATTACCCACTGAATTTCATTTTTTTTTTTTTTAATATGAGGTAAAAACTACATATAGTATTTATTTAATTTGTATGTATAACGACGTTGGCCAATTGTACGAATCAAATAGTATCCTTAAATAAATACTCATAATTTAAAACTTAATGTGATTTGGTCCATATGTAAGAATTTTAAAAAAGGGTAATTGTCTTTAAATACATAAACTATCAAAGATTTTTGGAATTGCACACGATCTTTAATTTCAGCTCCACAATACATAATTTTTTATGTTTTTCTGATTTTTCCCATGGAACCTGAAACCCCCAAATTGAGAGATGACGTGGACGCCGGATTATTTACGTGGAATCGCCGGCCAATTTCTTAAAACGACGTCGTCCTAATTTAATAGGAAACGACATCGTTTCCAACTTATTTCCCAAATCAAATCTAATTTCCCCTATTTCCTACGAAAGCTCCAACCCTAATCTTAAGAGGAATCACGTATGTACCAGCGAACCAGAGAAGAAGATGCCTTAAACAACCAGAGTCGATGACACCAGAGCCCTAATTTGAAGAAGACGCCCTAATTCGCGAGCGTCTGTGAGCGAGCGTCGAACCCTGTGCTTTTCGCGAGTCTTCTTCTTCAAGGTAGAAGGTAGCAGGCAACGAGTCTTCTTCTTCAAGGTAGAAGTTAGAATGTTGAAGGGAGCAAGGGCTCGACAGAAGGGAAGCAAAAAACTGAAATTCATCGTCTTGTACTTTCAAACTGAAGGGAGCAGGGGCTCGACCATGAGAGAGCAGGGTGAAGGAAGCAAGGAGAAAGGAGCCATGGGAGAGTGGTATGCATCGTGTGCTTTCAAATTATGATTGTTCTATTTCAGTTCACTTTGTAGGTTGAATGATTGATCTTTTTTTCCATTTGCGGTGATTATTTTGCTCTTTCATACACCATGGTGGATATTTTGTTGATGTGAACGGAGTTGAATGCTATATGAATGGGCACTATATAGGAAGATATGACTTTGAAAAGCATAATTTCGATTTAGGAAGACTTCATGAAATTGTTAAGTCCATAGGTTATGCCTTGTGGACTAAGTTATGGTACATACTCCCTCCGTCCGCGATATCGTTTCCACATTTGCCATTTCGATCCGTCCACGATATCGTTTCCACTTCCATTTATAGAAGTAGGGTCCACAAACTTCCACTCACAATAATAGTGGGACCCAAACTCCACTCACTACATATCCACTACTATTCACCACTTTTCTTAAAACCCACGCCGTCCACAATGTGGAAATGATATCGCGGACGGAGGGAGTATTTCTTAGGAGTAATTCATTCAGGTGGATTAAAACTGACGAATAAGTGAATGATATGTTAAAAATGTTGACTAAAGAATGTATAATTTTGAGTGTATATGTGGAGGGTGGGGTTGATGACAACACATGCACACTTCAAAGTAACCTTAGGCTTGAACAAATAACTGAGAGTGTTGTGGCAACTACTGGTGATGTTGATGCAGGGCGCGGTGATAATCTGGAGGAAAGTGAATATGAGTTGGATGCATGGGAGGGGGCTGAAGAGACTGGGGTAGATGATGGGTTAGATGATAATGAGCTAGCAGATGGTGATGAGGAATATATAGAAGCTCGGCAAAGGGCTAGAGAAAGTGAAGTTGATGAACTAGAAATGCTTGTGGAAGAATATATACCACCAACTTTGGATGATATAGAAGTTGAGGAATCTGAATATGAAGACTCAGAGGGGGATGTGAATTCTAATGAAAGTGGTAAAGATGGGGAAACCATTAAATCCAACTTAAATAAAATAGTGTATGACCCTGAATGTGATCACAAAGAACTCCAGTTGATGGTTGGGATGAGGTTTCAGGATGGATGGCAATGTAGGAGTGCTTTAACTACAATGTCAATAGAGAATGGAAAGTTTGTGAAGTTTAGGAGGGTTTCTAAGCATCAATGTGAAGCTCGGTGCATTCGACCATGTGAGTGGAGAGTTTATGCTAGTTTGGTGAAAGAGGACCAGACATTTTGTATAAAAACCTATGGAGGGGATTATAGCTGCTCAAGGTCAATGAATAATAAGCTTTTGACATCTAAATGGGTAGCAATGAGGTACTTAATGTACGTTCAGAGTTAGGCCTGAGTTCTCATGTGCAGACTTGAGAAATGATGTTATGGCTAGGCTGAAGTACCAATTGCTTAAGGATAGATTTTACAAGGCCATAGCAATAGCAAAAGAACTTGTTAGAGGTATAGTAGACCATCATTATGGTCTACTTAGGAGATATGCAACTGAGTTGAGAAGGGTTGACAGGGATGGGCGTTTTGACCTGTTGTTTGGAGATAATTCAGTTTTCAAAGATTTCTACTTGGGCTTTAGTGCACTGATAAAAGGGCTTCAAGCAGAGTTGCAGACCTTTAATTGGTTTGGATGATTGCTTCCTCAAAACATATCTAGGTGGGATATTGTTGTGTGCTATAGGGAAGGACGGTAATGATCAGATGTATCATATTGCTTCAGCCATTGTTGAGATAGAAAATAAGGAGAATTGGAGCTAGTTTTTGAAGTGTTTTATAAAGGACATGGGAATTGGAAGTGGAAGTGGATTTACTTTCATTTCAGACAAACAAAACGTCAGTTATCTAATATGGAGTAGTATAGTTTGTTTGGCTTTTATTACTTCGAGAAAAATAGTAGAATCTCTTTTCCGGATTCTTCTGAGTGTGTAAGGTTTCCTCAATCGCTGGAATACCATGCCCACACAATTTCTCAAACCCAATTGAATCCCTTAAGCTCGAAGAGTTCGGAATGTTTCAGAGACAGATATCCTAAAGATCGAGTCCTTGCTCCCTTCTCCCTACAAATCCAGTTTTCTGCTCCCTGCTCTCTTCGACGCTCGCTCCTGCACCTAAGACGTTGGCTCGCTCTCGGAAAAATTAGGGCTCCAGCGAAAATGGAAGAGATAGGACGAAAATTACTTGCTTGCGAAAATTAGGGCTCCATTCTTCTGCGCAATTTCAAGTCGCCCTACTCTCTTCTCCCTTGCTACCTTCTACCTTGAGCACAGAGGGAGAAATTAAGGCTCTGGTGTCATCGACTCTGGTTGTCTAGGGCGTCTTCTTCTCTGGTTCGCTGGTACAGACACGATTCCTCTTAAGATTAGGGTTGGAGCTTTCGTAGGGAATAGGGGAAATTAGAGGAAATTAGATTTGATTTAGGAAATAAGTTGGAAACGATGTCGTTTTATGAAATCGGCCGGCGATTCCACGTAGATAATCCGACGTCCATGTCATCTCTCAATTTGGGGGTTTCAGGTGCCATGGGAAAAATCAGAAAAATATCAAAGGTTAAGTATTGTGGGGCTGAAATTAAAGGTGGTGTGCAATTACCCCTTTTACAAATGTGCTTTCGTCCAATAAATATTCTGCAAGTATGATTTTTTGTTTTTGTTTGCACACTTCAGAATTACGTTAAATATTTTGTAATCCTATTACTTATGTCCGTTAATCATGGCAAGTAACCCTAAAAAATCATGGGAAGTAACATTTTTCGTGATTCATTCTTCGTTATAGTTGGAATCTGCAACTTCGAGCTTCGGTGAGCCATGACAAAAATATTAAAAGGGTGTTTGTTTTTAATAATTAGTTTAGATATAGTAATATTAATTTATTGATGAATTAAATCTTTGACGGATGTATTAAGAGGTTGCACCGAACTCTAGGCCATTGTATTATATTAACTTTGCCCAACTTAACACAATTATTGTGTATGCGAAATGTGCAAACGATCGAAGAAATTAGTAAATTGGATATTCCAATACCGTTCTCTTCTATTTCGCATTTTGGCTTCTTTGAGACCATAGTGGTACTAATATTAATACTGTCGTCGATCGAAGTGTTTATTTTTTAGTCCACTTTCTTATTAAATTTTGAATTCGCCTTTGAATTAAAATTTAAAAATATCTCAAAATTTTTAATAAATTTTATTTTCGAATTAATTTTAAAAGATTTATATCTCATTAAAAAAGTGAAAATAAAAATATCATAATAGCAAGGATAAGAAGTAATCATCTCATAATAGTCTACAAATTATACCAAGGGGTAAACCAACTTACAAATCAAACGGGACAAGTTCAATCAATGGTAGAGGTAGTAAAGCTTGAGGTTGCCATAGTTGGTTTTAGCTTATGGCAATCAAAAGATTGTTTTTATTATTCTTTTAAAAATCGCTCCTACAAAAAAAAAATCGTTAGATTATTATTTTCTCTATTCTATAAGAGTATGCTTACTTTTATTTTTCGTTCATCCCACAAGAGTATTCACAACTTATTTTTGGACATGACTTCACCACAAACCTCTTACGTTTTATTCTTATTTTACAAAACAATTGGACCATTTTCTCCACTCACAACACATTCACCTAACATATATTAAAACTCGTGTCAAACAAACTAATAAAGCATACTCTTAAGTGCAAGAGTATTATTTTGTGAGAATTGCAATACAAACACTTCTTCTATCCAATCGAAATGTAAAAATATTCTTTTTAAAATCTCTTAAACTCGACCCTGCTAACTTTTTTTTTTTATCCCTTGGCTCAGTTTTTTTTTCTAAATGTTGGCATGAGTGGTTGAAGATTTAGAGGGTATTGGGCTAAGCTTATTTTAAAATGCTTATGAATCGCTGACTCCAACTACCGTTCATGTATGATCCATACTAAATTTGACCAATTGCCCGTAGACAGTGTTTGGTAGGGGTGATAAGGCAAGATAAACGAATAATTTAATCTTATCTAGGTGTTTGGTACCTCATACAATTAGTATGGGCAACCTGTGATTTATACAAGGTTCGACCTTGTTTTTCTATTACTCTTTGAAATATAATCTCGTCATTCTCCTCGAATAAGTAATCTGAAGGCCAGATAACATTTTTCTTTCTCAAGGTTACCATTCTCTCTCTTCTGCGTATTAATCGTGTTGATTTGTTAAGTTCCAAATCTAGTATTTCAGTTTATGATGTAGCTTGTTAATTGAGTTGTTTGATGAGCCACTTTATGGAGATAGAGTGGAATGAAAAAGGGGATTGCGAAAACTTGGCCGCATTTGGTTCAAAGGCGATTAAGAGTCCAAAGAATCTACAATTAGCGGATTTGACTATTGTCGATGATGGAGAGGTCCATGGTGGGTCCTTCAATCTGTTTGTTGTTACTTGTGGTGGCAACAGTGGCGCCTTGGGCTCTGATGGCATGCATGGTTCTTCAGTCAATATTTCAATTTCAGCTTCTACCGACTCTTCCTACAAGGATGGGATATGTACTTCCATCTTAACATTCACTACATCTAAGGGTAACTTGAGAAAGATTGAACGAAGACAATAATTAGTTGAAGAAGATGGAGTTTGAGATAAATGGGGTGGTGGTCGGCGGCAAGAATTGGTTGAAGAAGATGTAGTTTGAGGGGAGGGATGGTGGTCGAAGACAAGAAGATGGAGTTTGTGGGTGTGAGGGAAAAAGGGCTGTCGGTGGGGTTGGGAGGGGTTTAATGGGGCAGACGGTGGGGTGAGGGTGCAAATGATAGATAATTTTTTTTAAATAAACTTATTTAAATTAATATAAGGTTAAAATTGTAATTTGCTACCAAACACTTATAAATAGATAAACTATGTCACATTTTCTTTAACTTGGTTTTATTAATCACACTGTTTCCAAACTTAGATGCCAAACATGCACTAAATGTTTTAGGAACTTATAAAATTTAATATGTCAATAGCTTATAAGTTGTTAAAATATTTAACTAATTGAACTTACATAGTTACGTAACTCTGTATACAGAAAGAATTTCCCTTTGTGACAATCAAGCGGTGAAGACTTGTTGTGTCGACAGAGATGTCTAGGGTTCAGTCCTCTTTCACACAATTCAAAAAATTAGAAAGAATACTATGATTTAGAGAGAGAAAACATAATTAGAAAAAAAAAAGTTATAGAAAAAATTGTGAATTAAAGATAGAAAATCATAGTTAGCTAGAGAAAAATGAGAAAAGATGAAGTTGAAAGATTATATATTGATAATAACAAATCATAATAGAGTTGTTTTTATAAAGTGATTGTTGCTTACAAAATCATGAAAAAATAAGATGGTGTTGAAATATTTACTCCCTCCGTCCCAATATTAATGACCCGTTTCTTTTAGGAATAAGTATTTAGAAAAGTTAAACTAGGAAGAAAAGGAAGAAGGCTCACACGTTTAACTAATTTTTAAATTGAATTAAGAGAAAACCCTTCCCAATTTGCAACACTGCTCTTGTCATCCGGCGAATGTTGCTACCAGCCACCGCCGCGACACTTGTTGTCCAACGAGGGTTGCTGCCAGCCACCGTCGCGACACCATCACCTTAGTATCCCTCTCTGCAGTCCCTCTGTGCAAAAAACCATTGTTAGAAACCCAAATATCAAAAAAAAAAAAAAACGCATCTCCTTCAGTTTTTGACGAGATTGGCTACCGAAATCACCCTTTCACTCTCAATTTCTCTGACCTTCTATTCTATTCTTTTATCTTTTTCCCTTACAAATCATCGCCATCCCATACTCCCATTTTTAACAAGCTACCACTGTCACAACAGTAGCGCCGCAAGCTTGAGAGGGAGAGATATGAGGCTGTGGGGCGCCAAGTTCACGAATGGCTCTCCAAGTCGTCGCTTCGTCAACTGAGTCCAGCGAGATGATGCCTTCGTTCTCGGCGAAGAAGAGTAGATAGAAAAGCTTGGTGCGATGGCTTATGAGAAATGTGCGTGAAGAGGAAAAGTGGTGCGAGATATTTTGATAATTATCGTATGTAAAATTTACTTGGGCAACTAAAATTGTACTCTCTCTCTGTCTCATTACAAATATCTCATTACTTTTGAAAATAAAGTGAATTGGTAAAAATTATTTAAATATTAGGTATAAAGAGAGAATATATTGCCAAAAAGGAATGTGACATTTGTAATGAGACATCCCATTTTGAATAATGAGACATTTGTAATAGGACTGAAGGGAGTGTTTATAAACTATGGAATTAAACAAAAAAAAATTGGTTGATTTAAATCATATAATATTTGTCTTCTAAAAAAAATTAGTCTCGGTCAAAATTGTACAGATAAAATGATCATTTTCAGTCAAATAGTTTTGGTGCCAATAATATTAATGTCGGTCAAAATATAGGAAGAAGAAAATTCGACCAAGAAATTAAGATTTAAGACTAGAGAGGAAGTTCTGTGAAAAAAGACTCACTATATTATTCATGATAGATAGGGTCAATAGCTCTAAATATGTGAATTTTATATACTCCCTCCGTCCACAAATTAATGCCCTACTTGGGTCCTGGCACGGAGACTAAGAAAGCTGAAAAAGGTGATGTGGATGAAATATAAGGGTAGTTGACTAAAGTGATAAAGTAGTTGACTAAAGTGATAAAGTGTAGTAAATATAGAATATAAAAGTGAAAAATGTGTTTGAAGGTGGGTCCATTAGTGGCAAAGGGTAGTAAATATAGAAAAAGTAGGAGAGTAAAATGGTACAAAAAGCAAAACAGGGCATTATTAATTTGTGGACAGTTTTTTAAAGCCAAACAAAGCATTAAATTGTGGACGGAGGGAGTATAATTTAAGCATTTCAATTTATTTAATTTACTTGATTTGTATATATGAAATAAAATTACTCCAGTATTAAATTAAAATAAAACAAATGAATTATAAATCCATCTTACCTTCTTCTTCGTCCCCTTAGTATACCTGAAATACATGCATGGTCCAGCTCGAGCAGACACGCATGTGTATGATAGCAATCATAGCCATGGATACAATCAGATAGCTAGCAACCATTCAAATATTAAGTTAATGTGCAAAAATCAGAATTTTAGCCATATGCAATTTAAAATTCACGTGCAAAACTAAAATTTGATCTAAATTCGTGTATTTACGGACAAATACAATCAATCGTCGACAATTACGATTTACAACTTAAAAAAATAAAAAATAAAAAAAATCTAAACTCCCTCATATCACTAATTAGGTGTGAATGTGTGATGGTAATTATATTTAGGCGCAATCTTGATAAAAAATTTGTGTAATGTCGATAAATCACACATGAGCGATAAATTCACTAAAGCTAGTAAGTATCGTACAAAAATAGTTAACGGTTGACCGGTTTAAACTCATGTTTTATAGTCATAATAATCTCGATCTTAACACAATTATTTATGAAATTTAAACTCATAGCAATTTAACTCACAACATCACCTAGATCACACCACTAGGCACTAGCTACTAGGTCACATCAAATAATTAGTCTTTAATTTTATTTACTTTATTTTTAATGAACTTAAACACAATATTAGCGAAATTCGAATTATGAGTTTGTTTAGTCACAATCTCTCGCTAGCTTGCACCAATAAGTAGGTAATCTCAAATATGATTTACAACGTGAAACCTTGCTATATATTATTATAATGAGTAGGTCTTGGGTGAGGTTGACCTCATAGCATGAGACGGGTCGGGTCGGGTCGGGGGCGCGGGTCGGGTCGGGTTTGGACGCGGGTCTGGGATAAAGTACACATTATCATTAATAAAAGTAACAATTATTGTGAACAAATGTAATAATTTAAAAACATTACATTTCTTCATGTCAATAATTACTTTTCATTATAATAACAATTACTTTGAATAACGGAGAAAATAAATAGAATATAGAAAAAAAATTAAATAATAATTTAAGTAATCATTATCTTGAGGAAAAGTAATTATTGATATGATGAAATAATCAAATAATAATTCAAATAATCATTGTCTTGAGGAAAAGTAACTATTGATATGATGAAATGTAATGTTTCTAAATTATTACATTTGTTCACAATAATTATTACTTTTATTAATGAGAACGTGTACTTTATTTCTGGTATCCCAGACCCGCGCCCAAAACCCACCCGACCCGTCAAACCCGCGCCCGACCCGACCCGTCTCATGGTATGAGGTTGACCTCACCCAAGTTTTTGTGTATTATAATTTATTTAAGGGTGTTTGGTTATAGAGAATAGAATTAGTGAACGGCAAAGGGAGAAAATCATTGTCATTGATTATAATTGATATGTTAGGTTGGAAATTAAATAAGTGAATGATTATTTTCTTTACCATGTTTTCCCATTAATAATTCATATTGATTTATTTAATTATCTCTTCAGTTAAATATGTTGTTATAGCTAGGTGATAATTGTATATAATACACATATGATACTCTAATATCTTATTTGTTTCATAATATAAGATCCCTTATAAAAACAAGGCCCCAATATGTGTGATACAAAATTTGTGGAATTTTGGTACTATCTACAAAATGGGATCAGTTATACTACATATTAAAATATTAAATTACCATAATTTCATTCTTCTATTAAAAATTTTATACATAACATACTATATATAATGTAATTCATCTAACCAAATATATCAAGCTTATCTCATACTATCAAACAAATAAGCTTACAATTTTTTTGAGCTATTGTATCTAGGTTCAATCCAATATATACTGGATTAAAAAGGGTTTTGTCTATAAGAATAACGAGCAAGAAAATACATTATTAATTAATATAGCTAAAACAATGTTAGGGCAAAACAATATTTTCTAGAACATTACCCGACAAATTGTCATTAGTTAAAACCACAAATTTTATTAGGGGCCATGTGCTTATAGTTGAATGTGTCTGTGTATATATATGTTGATCAGATTTATAATTGATCTGGATTAACTCTAGTAGCCGCTAACCCCAACCCTCCCTTTTTGGAGTACGGGCTTGGGGTTAGCTACAAGCAACAACTAAGGACTAGCTACACTACTCTACTACTCTATATCGTTCTGGCCTATCACCTGATAGTCCATCACTCCCTTCGGTTGTTTAGAGTCAATTTTGGAAATATCTTAAGTGATCACTGAACCTCCTGGCAAGGTCCCGTATAGCATCGGTTAGAGCGGGTTTTCTTCAAGTGTGCATACGGATATTCGATAAGATCCTACCAGGGGACAAGAAGGCAATGGTCGCTATATACCAGTGCGAACTAAAACCTGCTACTGGTCACTATAGCGGAGACTTATAAAGTAAAAGAAATCTCCAAGCTGACAACGACCGACCGAAGCGACGATGGCTCCATACTGGGAGGTACCTTGACTAGTTGCTTTGCTTAACTAGTCAAGCTACCCATGAGGAGAATTGGAAGCGAAGGGAGGGAGGAAGAGGCCCTCGCCCCTGATCTCTTGTCACAAGTTCCTTGAGCTGAATGATTTCCTGGTCCGGAGATGTAGAGCCCCAAAATATTTTTTTTTAGTACAAAAATTCCTCTTCTTTAATTTATTTCAATAATTAAATTTTAAGTCTTATAAATCGCGCCTAGATATTGCATGAGCACGAGCATTTAATTATAAGAAATTCGAAGCATTATTTATTTTACCTATTAGTATTATTTCTATAGTTATATTTTTAATTTCTCTTTTATATATTACATATTTTTTTATAAAGTCCAAATAGCTATCTATTGAGAAAATCCAATTCTTTTAATTTATGAAGCCCATTTCTTGGGCCCGAAGAAAAATAGTATAAGGTTTTGCACACTTCCTTGATTTTATTTTATTTTCGTTCATAAGTTACAGCTGCAAAATTTTACCCTAGTCAAGCTTTCCTTGTGAAGTCATGAGAAGAATAATTGATTGATACTATTTCTAAAAATAAACCCTCAACCTCTTGTATAAATAGCAGCTCCTTTCACCTCATTTCTCACACTTAAAAATAAAAAATCACCCAACTCTTCTCCTGAGTGAGGTAAACTCTCTATCTTGTGGCTTCTTTTCTAATATTTGTGTTGCGGTTCTTTCTCGTCAAAGAGAAGAACAGTATCTCATTTTTCCACTCAGCCATTTTCTTTATTCCCTAGCTTTGTGTCAGATTTTTCGTACATATAGTCTTGCAATGTTTCCTTTTTGTTTTTTTTGTTTTCTCCTAATCCTAACATGCTACTGCTGCATATGTATTAAGTATATATATATATAATATGTAATGATTTCCTAGTTTATACTATAAACATGAGTGTCCTATATCTAACTTTTCATTTATTTTAAGCATAAATATTTATTAGGGAGTCTTCTACGTATATATATATATATATATAAGTGGATACATATGTTTATTTTTAAGAG
This sequence comes from Salvia miltiorrhiza, assembly GCF_028751815.1. Lineage (NCBI taxonomy): Eukaryota > Viridiplantae > Streptophyta > Magnoliopsida > Lamiales > Lamiaceae > Salvia > Salvia miltiorrhiza. Next base: position 48,873,779 of record NC_080390.1, on the reverse strand, counting down.
TTTGACTTTTCCTTTTTTTGTAAGCGCATATATACACATGCTGATTTTTTTTAAATGTAATTAATTATAAGTAGTAGAAAAGAATTTTGTTTATGTATATAAATATATATGTGCAGTTTTTATTCAAGTATATATATATATATATATATATATATATTCATGTGCATTCATTGATTTAAATGTATCTTAATTATGATTTCATAATTTATTTTTAGGCGAGGCGCGCAAGACTTAATCTTTAATTACTTTACACGTGTCAAAGAGAAGTAAAGGTGGAGTTATAACGTTGCATTTAACATTTATCCTTATTATACGTTTTACTCAATTTATATGTGTGAGAAGCAGGCAGAGCCTCCGGGCTATGAGACAGAAAGTTATAACCTACGGGTTATATGAGACAGAAAGTTATAACCTACGGGTTATATGAGACAGAAAGTTATAGCCTACGGGCTATATGAGACAGAAAGTTATAGCCTACGGGCTATATGAGACAGAAAGTTATATAGCCTTCGGGCTAAGAGACAGAAAGTTATTGCTTTCGGGCAGTATGAAAGAGCAGACAGTATTCATTGCACTTATATTTTGTTGTGATTCTTATAATATGGATAAATGCACCCCACTGAGTTTATTGTACTCACCCCAAAACAATATTACTTTCAGGAGATGGCTCGGGCGATGTGAGGCAGGGCGAATGATGGTCAAGATAAAAGAAGAAATAATATTTTATTTTCAATTAGAATAAAAACTCAGTTTATGATGTTTATTTACTTTTCTCAGTTGGATTTGGGTTTTAGTTATTTAAATATTGAAATATTATTGTTTTTAATCAAAGTACTTCTTTTTATTTAATAAGAAAATTGGGGCGTCACAGGAGAACTAGGAGTAGTCCTTATATAGCTGTTTTTAAGAGCTTAAAAGCCATATGGAGTATTATTTTGGTTAAATGTGTATCTTTAATTCACTCGGTATGCAAAGTGCACAAGTTAAATGAGAGTAACATTCAAGAATCTATTATCACATGAGCATTGATATTGCACGTAGACTAGGTCACTGGCGGCGCGCCTTCCTGCGGGAGGATAAGAGGCACATTTCTTTTTGGTTATGTGGTTTCTTTGAATTGAAAGGAATAGCCGTAAGCACAAGACTACATCTTTATGTGCTTCTCATATGATTTGGTAGGTTTTTCGACATCTTCGGCTGCTCGCTGCAGCGGGGAAACTTACTGTCTCTCATTAGCGTGGTTGTACCCCCCGATTGATTTCATGCCCTCAGCTCCTCCCGTGAGCCGGACGCTTCGGTCCACTTTGGTTCTCTAGATCCCTCCGGAGTCTCCTTGAGTGAAGCTGAACACTGATGGTTCCTTCAATTCACACACACAGTGAGGTGCTAGTGGAGAAGTGGTTCGTGATCATAATGGAACCCTCATTGTTGCCTTCTGTACCCCCTGCGATGCTACTTCCAGTTTTGATGCTGAGTTAGTTGCCATGCTCGAGGGTATTAGGTTGACTATCACATTTTCTACTTATATCTGGGTTGAGATGGATGCGGTGGTGATCGTGTTGCTCATGTCTGCTGGGCGTCACGGTCATGCTAGTATTCGTCATATTATTGCTTGGATCTGATTGCTTACCCAACTTCAGCGAGTCCGTTTCACTCACACCCCCCGCGAGGGAAACCGACCTACTGATTTTATGGAGATGAGAGGGTATCAGGTCCATACGTTGACTATTTTTTATTGCACTTCTGCTCCTTGGCAGTTTCTTGCTCTAGTTCGGATGAATCAGCTTGGTTATCTTAACTTTAGATTCAGTTTTCATTTTGATAGTTAGTTTGCTTTGGTCTGTTTCCTGTTTGATTTCGTTTCCTTTGTCTTCTGGATGTAGTCACTTTTCGGTTACGTCTCTTTATGTTTTTGTCTGGTCTGTTTTCTGTTTCTCCTTGAATGTAGTCACTTTTGGGTTACGTCTCTTTATGTTTTTTACTACTTTTTATTAAAATAAGGATTACTTTTTGTTACAATAATAATTACAACAAATGGAATAATTTTAAAATATTACATTTGTGCATATCAATAATTACTTTTTATTATGATAATGTTTACTTCGTCAAATAAATAAAAATACATACATATATGCAAAGCTCCAGATCTTAAATCTGGCTATGCACAAACACAATAAGGCAAGCTTCTTATAACTACAATAAAAAATCTCACCCCCCTCTAATTAACTGTACAGCACACATTGACAACAACACTTAAATATTTTACACAAATTTCTGGTCTCATATTTCCCCAACATTGAACCAATCAATATCTTTCCTTCTCCTCCAATACTCACCCAAAATGAAGATTGAAATAGTATCCACACAAGTAATAAAGCCTTCTTCAGTCCACCTTCCCATATCAGAGATTTCAAGCTCTCTTTCATTGATGAGAGGATTTCAGCTTCTTACACACCTCTCATCCTTTACTACACTTCCAATGAAGACAACGACATTAGCCAATCCAAATAAAAGTAATAAATTATCATGAATAAAAGTAACAATTATCGTAAACAAATGTGATAATTTAGAAATATTACATAGGGGTGAGCATTCGGGCGGTTCGGGTCAAAACCGAACCATACCAAAAAAAATCGAACCCAAACCGCCCATGAAATTCGAAACCAAACCAAATCGTTTAGATGGCCGAAACCGAACCAAACCGATCCGTAAATTTTCGGTTCGGTTTGGCATAAACCATTTTATTTTATTTTATTTATTTAAAAATATATATTTAATAAATTATTAATAATATTTGATTCTAGATGATACAATTATAATCTAATATGTGTAAAGTACTAAAGTGTAAAACCCTAAAACATGAATTTAAGTTTTAATTATTTAATAATTATTTATTTAAAAAATATATATTTAATAATTTATTAATAATATTTAATTCGGGCGGGTTTGGGTTGAAAACCGCACCGTTTTTTCAAACCTGAACCCGAACCGAAATGGTTTGGTTGTTTTAATTTCAAACCGAACCGAACCGTTTCATACATAAAAATCGAACCAAACCGTTATTTTTGGTTTGGTTTGGCGATTCCGGTTCGATTTTGCTCAGCCCTAATATTACATTGCATTGTAACAATAATTACTTTTTGTTACGACAATAATTACTTGGCCAAATAGTTACGAATAAAAGTATTAACGTGTGAAAATAACATTACTTTTCTTCACACCAATAATTACTTTTACTTACAAAAATTATTACTTGAGCAAATAACTAAAAGTAAAAGTTCTTATGAATAAAAATAAACATTATTGTGAAGAAATATAATGTTTCAAAAGCATTACACTTCTTCATAATAATAATTACTTTTTATTACTCCCTTTGTCCCGCTATTGATGGCACGTATTTCATTTCGGGTTGTCCCACCGATAATGGCTCGCTTCTATTTTAAGAAATAATATGGGGGTAGGCAATACCTGCTGGGGAGATTCTTCGTGGTTCGAACGGATCACAAGAGTATTCGAGAGCTCTTGCAACAGACAATCCAAACCCCGAAACAGCAGCGATATGTCAGTAAGCTGCTGGGATTTCATTTTCGGATTGAGTATCGCTCGGGCAGTTCCAACTGCGCAGCCGACGCTCTATCTCGACTGCCGGAGGATCAAAGCGAGCCTTCACCACAGTTACTTGCGCTAACCTTCGCCAGCATGCCCATGTCTGAACTCCGTGACATCATTCGCTTGGAAAACTCTACAAAGCCTGATCTCATCGCCCTCCACGAGCAATTTGAGGCTCAAAAGCTGAATTCCCACTTTACGGTCCGCAATGGAATTCTGCTATTCCGCAATCGATTCTACATCAGCCCCGAGTCTTCTCTCATTCCTCGCCTTCTCCACGAAGCCTATGCCACTCCCACTGTTGGTCACGGAGGAGTGAAGCGCACTCTAGTTCGTTTAGCTACAACATTTTTTTGGCCTCGGATGCGAGTTGCGGTAGAGAAATATGTGGCGTCCTGCATCACGTACCAACACACTAAGTACTCAACCCTACCTCCAGTAGGGTTGCTTCAACCTCTCCCTACACCGAATCAAGTTTGGGAAGACATCACTATGGATTTCATCACGTGCCTCCCTCCGAGCCGCCACTTCACTACGATTTTTGTTGTGGTTGATCGTCTCACTAAGTCCGCCCATTTTGGACCATTGCCGGTACACTTTACTGCTACATCCATAGCTGCTCTCTTTATAGAAATGGTTGTCAAGTATCATGGATTACCAACTTCAACCATCTCCGATCGCGACCCTCTGTTCTTAAGTAAATTCTGGCACAAGCTCTTTCAACTGTCGGGAACTACGTTGCATCATAGTACCGCTTACCACCCGCATACGGACGGTCAGACGGAGGTGGTCAATCGCGGCCTCGAGCAGTACCTCTGTTCGTTCGCTCACCTGAAGCCAACATCTTGGGCGCAATACTTGAGCTGGGCAGAGTTTTCCTACAATACCTCATATTGTTCCAGCATTCGCATGACCCCATTTCAAGCGCTTTATGGGCGACTGCCACCGACCATTCCGCCTTATGTCCGGGGAGCATCGAAGATTCAAGCTGTCGAGGATCTTCTCTTGGAACGAGATCAATTATTACGTCAGCTGAAAATCACTCTTCGCCAAACGCAGGCCCACATAAAGTAGAATAGTGATTGACGTTGTCGCGAGCTCGAGTTTAACGTCGGCGACTCTGTCCTGGTGCGTCTACAGCCATACCCGACAAACCTCAGTTTTCGGCCGAGTAGCGCCCAAACTAGCGCGCAGGTACTATAGCCCCTTCACCATATCGGAGCAGGTTGGTCCAGTGGCGTATCGCCTCGAATTGCCTCCCACCAGCCGCATCCACCCGGTGTTCCACGTGTCAGCACTCAAGCCCTACAAGGGTGACATCTCAGAAGTTCCCTGTGATCTTCCACCAGAATCGCGCGATTCTCATTCGGTCGCCGTTCCGTTAGCCATCTGCTCCCAACGCCGCGTCTTGAGCAAGGACGGACCGCGTCATCAAGTGTTGGTTCAATGGTTTGGAGAACCTCCTGAGAATGCTACTTGGGAGGATTTGGAAGACTTTCGCAACGCCTATCCTCAGTTTCACGTTGAGGACAAGGTGATTGCAGAAGCGGTGGGGAATGTTACATCCCAAGGCCCAATTGATGAGCGTGACTTTGCGGCCCAACCAGAGAAGCCCCAAGAAGGGAAGAAGCCCAAACGAGTATCCCAGCAACCCCTTTGGCTGAAGGACTATGTAGTGGGGTAGAGAAAGCTGATTCGGTGGTCCCTGTTTGTTAGAAAATCTGATACTGTGTCGCTCAATCCCTAGGTGTCTGTTTCTACTTTTCCCAGAAGGCCGTTGAAAATATATAGGATGTTTCATTGTTTTCTCTATTATCTTGAATGAATATTGAGATTGTTGTCTCTCCTCCTAAGTTTTCTCTATCTGTATTCTGGAGTTTGTGCTCACTCGAAGAGCTCGTGAGTTTAGCCTTATCACGTGCTGTCGGTCAGATTGAGAAAAAGAGAGTGACCGATGCTTGAGAGAGAAAAAATGAGGAAGATTCGAGTTTAGGGTGATGGAGCGCGGGTCGGGCAAACCCGCCTCATACGATGCACGCAAGCTTTTGCATTTTTTATTAGGTGATTGCCTTATATACATAATATCGAGTATATAATTGGACATTTTTTTTTGTCATTTTACACATTTCCATAAACTAAGGAAATAATCAAATTTTAATTGAATATGTAGTTTCCATAATCATCCTCTGGCAATAATTAAGGAAGGGACAGTTCATTCAATCTTATACCTTTCGAATATTTTATTTCCTTAAGTTAAAATAACCTATATTGTATATAAACGTTGATTTTTAGATATCAATATATCATGAATTTTAGATTATATCCTTAAAAAAACATTTATATAGTATTTTTTTTTACAATTTAATGTATTTTTTGTATGTAAGATTATGTATTTTTGTGTAAAACTTTATGCATGGAAAACATATATGTTTTAAAAATCAAAAGAAAATCAACAAAAAAAATAATTTTTTTTTTATATCTGAAAGTTATATTTCGACTTTACCCTATACAGATTTTATCTTGGAAGGCTTTGGAAGCTCCTTGGCACATGTTACAATCTTGGTGCCCACACACACACACACACATATGTAGGAGAGCGTTATAATGAAATCCCCTATATGGGGTGAGATCTTAAATTGATTTGTGGGTGTTGATTTCATGTATCCTATGATTAGTATTTATCTAGAGGGCAAATTTTTTAACCCCGATCGAATTTTGGAGGGAACGAAAATTTTATAATTTTTTTAATATCGATATTCGTTAATATATACTCCCTCCGTCCCACCGAAAGTGATGCATTTCTTTTGGGCACGTGATTTAAGGAGAATAAGATTGTAATGTAAAGGTGTGTAAATGTGTGTGAGGCCATATTGTTTGTAGTGTAAAATTATTACCAAAAAATGAAATGGACCACTTTCGGTGGGACAACCCAAAAAGGAATACGCACCACTTTCGGTGGGACGGAGGGAGTACTACCTCATTAGCAATCTCACTGTAATACATCCTATACGTATATACTCATAAATCACATCAAATCCAACTGGAAGAATCAAATTGCATTCCCATAAAAAAAATACAAAATATTTCGCAGGAGAATTTGTCTATGGAGGGAGATAAAAAATCTTCGACAAACCCAAGCATTGGTTAACAAATTAGAATTATCTTGTACATACCGTAGTCAACTCATACTCGGTAAATACATAACATGAGAAATTATAAAGCTAGACAAGAAGAAAATTAAAAACTAAAACACTCGATGAAAACCAAAAATTGAACCTGAAAATAATCAGGTTATAAGTCTCAATTTCCTACTAAAAATAATTTTCTATCAATTCTTCTCTCTTTTTTTGTGATTCACCAAGAAGTGAAGCCTCTGTTTGTAAGAAGAGAGACATCATTCCGTCACACATTTGTGACCAAAATCAAATGTACCCATTGCTTAAGATAATAGTCACGGCATAAGCTGACAGGTTCTTTCCTGTTTTCTCCAATAAAAAATAAAAAATTGTTCCAAGAGGGAGGTGAGAGTCGTGAGACATAAGGGTTGTTTTCCGTTCAAATGCATCGAAAATAAATGCACGGTACACAGTTTGAGCACGTTCAAGATCCCAGACGACGTTAAGCAGAGCATGACTCTAGTTGGTAGATTTTTCACGCAATGATACACTGTTGATATGTGCTGCAAGATTATCCTGACTAGAATCTGAGGGACTTTTTGAGGTGGAATATTGAATAGGGGGCATCAACCATTTAACCCAATCACTTCTGCGCCTCACTTTATCGCCCTGCAAGGCAAAAGGATAGGGGGAAAACCAACATTACCAACAAACAAAGATTGTTTAGGTGACAATATATCAATAATAACAGTCGGCCCTCCCAGAATTAGTGGCATACTAAAAATGAATGATACTAGGATAAGAAAATAAGATCCAAAAGATTATACAAAGAAAGATTGATCTCACAGACTTAAACCACCTCTTAGAAAATATGATCCAGACTAAACTGTATATATAGTATTAGTATGTTAGTTGTAGTAGATAAAACTACACTCAGATAAAGACAAAAGGTCATATATCTTACCTTCACTTCCACTACATTGGAAGCTTGCATGGCATCTAGTATAAGGTGAATATTGTCTGTCATCTGCTCGACCTGTAAAATTGACAAAACATACACCGAAATTTACAGCAAATGCTAAAAACCATCCCATCAGACAAGAATAACAACTGAGAAGCATAGAAAAGCACGAGCAGAGTAGTGAGCTTATGAATAGCTAGCAAATTCAGACATTGTGAATCAATAAAATAAAAGTGTGATGCAACATAATCCCATAGTTGGTAAGATCTAAGGACACCATAACTTCCAGCATCATAATGAAATCGACATAATCCATTGAAATATAATCGAGAGTTCGAGACTATAAGCCACATAAGTAAAACAGACTTCCTCCACTTTGCCTCCCAAACAAAGTCAGTCTGGAAAAAAGTTCTTCTGTTCTAAAATTCAGCAATTATGGAAGTGAAGCTGCAAAAGAGTACTCTTATTTAGGGCATACCAGAATTCTAATATATTATTACAAAATACTATCCCAAAGACAGATATTTATAAGTTACCATATTTCTAGGTAGTTAGTTTTATTTTCTTTAAGAATAAATAATCTTAATTTTTAAGAACCAAACATATCTTATTCACATTTTTATCTAATCATCCAAAAACCAATTTGTAGAAGAATCAGAGTAAATAGTTAAGGTTTCACCTGTGTCACAACTTTTTCAATAATATATTATTCACCATGAAGTTTTGCCAGAATTCAAACATCAAATTGAACCCCTTTAATTTCACAAGTGAAAGTTACAGCACTCTACTCTTTCATGATTTCTTCTATTGCATATATATATATATATATCCAAACATCCTAGTTCATAAACCGCAATAAGATTTCATATCAGGTAGTGAGTACAAATAAGTCGCGTTCTAAAGTAATTTACATATCAATAATAAGTGTTTTCAGCCATATGATAGGACAACCTAAATAAGGCCAAAATTGGCACAGATAGCTATTTAGACTAAGATAAAGCTACCAATTTACCTTTGAATTAGATTTGTATATATGGTATAAACTGTAGAGCAAGTAAATGCTTTCCTAGTTCAATTAGGACTCTTGTGTATATATAGGTGCTTTAATCAGTAAATGAATATACTGAAAAGTTTCTCCAACATGTTTTCAACCTTTGAATTAACATTTGTTAATTTTGGATCACGATTCAATCCTTTACACCTTAAATTTCATTTATCCTGGCTGTTCATCAGAGACCAGCCATGACAGGGGTCAGGGCTGGCAATAGGTCTAAGGAACAATAGCAATCTCAATAACACAGCCACAGACATCCACCCTTTAAATCCTTCATTTCTTTGGTTGTAAATTTATCATGGGAAAATGAGGGATAATCAAAATTTCACATTTTAAATCCTTCATTTCTTTTCCCTCATTTCCTAATTGACCCTTACTTATTCCTCATTTTCACTACAAAGGTGAGATAATATTATCACACCATTTTTGGAGGGATAATATTATCCCTCCTTTATAGTGAAAAGGAAGAATGAGTAAGGGTCAAGTAGGAAATGAGGGAAAAGATTGGAAGAATTTAAAGGGTGAAATTTTGTTTATCCCTCATTTTCCCATGATAATTTTGCAACCAAAGAGAACGCACCCCAAGTATATTCACCCCTATTCAATGTCCATAGAAAAAACTCCACAGTCAATATGTATTGCAAATTTATTGCAGGTAAGACACAACATAGGTTAACACCACAAGAGGGGCATAGACTGAAGACTAATAATAATATGGTGTAAGGCACAGTTTCACTAGCTTACTTTCTGGAACCGAGCTATTTCCTTAACAGACACCCATCCTTCACCATCCATCATACTGCGCAAATATGTGTCCGTCACCAGGTTCTCATTACTACAAGGCAATAGTGAGAAAAAGAGATAAAAGGCTCCACTTAGTAGAAACCAAGTAATGAAAGCTAAACACAAGTAACAAATACCTAAAATAATAGTCTATCTGGTTCAAGATCTTGTTAAGTAAGTGAGGATCGGGCATAGGAAACAACATTGGCGAATATGAGACCATAGGCATGGGCCTGGGTGAATCTAGGTGGGGGCCAGGGACGAAGTATACCTGTGGCATCTCTGCAAGATTCATCAAAACATCAGCTGAAATGAAGCAACATGAAAACGAAACACTATCACAATAGCAGCAAACATACCATGGTAAACCATGGGATTTACAAAAGGTCGCATAAGTACTGGAGGACGAGGGGGAGGTAGAAAAGGTCGATTTGGAGCTGGCCCACGTACAAAGGGCCTAGAACCATCTCTCTTTTGAGATCCAAAGCTTTCCCTGCGATGATGATCACGTCTTCCACCGTGTCTATGATGGTAAGAACCATCAGGTCGAGCTTGTGGCCCACTGTTACCCCTAAAAGGACCATGCTGTGCATGCAGCTCATTACCACCAAATGATCTTCCTCTCTGCCCAGAGACCCAATGTGCTGCTTCTTCCTTATTATATTCCCGAGCAGAAGTAACAGAATTTCCAGCATTCTGCTGCTGTGATTCAGCAAACGGAGCCTGAGATAGGCTGCCATTAGCCGCCATTCTGTTGTGGTTCGGACTGTCACCGCCACTCTTCGTAGACCTCTGGCCACCAGGAGCCATGTGAATTTGAGTAGATATGCTAGTGTCCGGTCCTTTTCTAGGAGACAAAGAGCCTGGTAGTACTCCCTATGAAAGAATTATAGATTCTATAGATAAAATATTTCCCGCAAATGAAGAAAAAATCATAATATTCCAAATTAAACACATAAAGTAACACGTTAATATCTGAATAAAACGAGCATTTTAGGCCACATAAAAGGAACAAGAAAGGCAATATCAGTGTAAACAACAGAAACATAAAATTGGGATAATGAAACCTCTGGTATAATAATTGATCCATTTGATGAAACAAACGGAGATTTGGGGGATCCACGAGCAGTGTCCGATAGAGCAGGCCAAGCCTCCGCCCCCATCACCGTACCAACCTCCGCAGCCACCGCAGCGGCCCCACTGGAAGGCTTGTTCCAGACCGGCTTCTTCTCTGCGCCACCATTTTCACTGTTTTCGACCTGATCATCCACGCCAGCAGCAGATTCATATGCAACCAAAGAATTAAATGCATCCACTATTTTGCTGTGAGGGATAGTAAGACATGAAGTTACAGACTGTTCCTGATCGACAATTTGATAAGGAGGCGAATGCACGCCACGTGCCGCCAAGGGCCACCGGGACTGGCGAGAATTATGAGCTTGAACAAGCGTAGAAGGAGACTTCGACGCCGCTGCCATCCAAATCAAAATTTAGGGTTCCTGTACCTTAACTGTCGCCGCTTTTTCGATGCTTTTAGGAAATCAAGCTCCTCAAACAACAGTATGCGAATCCAATTTCTCGAAGGGCTAAAAATCAACAAATTATTCGACCTGACTAATCTATGTCTCAGAAAAAATTGAAAAAAAATAAAATAAAAATTAAATCTAGATGATGATCGTAAACAAATTCCAAAAAATGGGGTTTGGTTTCCGATCGGAAACCAAAATCACAATTGTGAAAATTGAGTATTACTACCTCCCTTCCCCCACCTAGGTTTCTGTGTCTTCTACGAGAGAAAATATAAAAGGGAAAAGAAAATAAAATTCTCTTCTAGGTTTTTTACCCACATTATTACTTTTTTTAATACAACTATTACTCATGTTTTTGACCGAGTTTTTATGCCTTCAAAGCATTTTTAGTTGATTTTGCAAAGATTAAGGTTGTGTTCGCCTGAGTTTATAATTTTCTAAAAATAATTTATAAATTATTTAGGGGTTGGCAATTTTTTTGAAAATAAAATAAACTTTTAAATAACTTATAAGTGGTAAAAGTAAATTTTTAAATGAATCTATTGATTCTCTCCCAATACGATATCACTTTAGCGCTTTTTATGACTCGACACATCGCAAAGAAGCCTCGTAAAACGAGGCATATGAAAACGCAATAACATGCAATCTTTTTTTTTTTTGAAAAGTCAAAAAAAAAATTTATTAAAACCAAAAGAGTACAAGAAGTACTCAAGTTCGATCACAAAATACACAGCACGGCGCAAACGGAAGGCACCACCACAATCAGAGAGACAACACTATGAGAAGCATGAGCAGGGTCAAGTATCTAGTCATGCAAGGAGAAGCAAAAGCGCTCATATCTAGCCTTAATCCATTTCCATGTAAACAAGAAGATCTCTTCCACAGCTTTAGCAACATCTGGGGTTCCATTCTTGAAAATGCTCGCGTCCTAACTTTCCACACCGTCCAACACACACATTGTCAAATGCAGTTGTAAAATAGCTTGCTGGTTTTGTTCTTGCCCAAGCTGATGAATTCGAAGAAATGATCGAGAATGGAAGATGTAGATAAGTAGGGAATCTGTAACCAATCGCATACTTTTTTCCAGATAGCAACAACAAAATGATAGGAGAGAATGATGTGGTTGGATGTCTCCTCCGGCGCCGGACAAAATGGACAGCCACGGTCAACGTCTTCAACTTCAATCGCTCTCTTCAAAAGGTTAGACCTTGTGGGAATTCTATCTTGGACTGCTTTCCAGATGAAGGCTGACACTTTACTAGGAACGAACTTCGTCCAAATCCATTGAAAAGCTGATGTATCACTCTCCTCGGATGATGATTCTTTGTGTAAACGATCATACATCTCTTTAGTTGCGAACCTGCCGGATTTGGACCTAATCCACTCCAGAGAATCGACCTTTGATTGATCAATAGACACCCTGCACAACAAATACCAAAATTCAAGGAATTCAACAAATTCACCAAAATTAAACACCCTTGCCCAAGAAAACTCCCAACACCAGACCCCCTCTTTAGCAAATCCCATCTCTCCAACCTTACAATCTTTTTGATCAGTTAAAGCAAATAACTTCCTAAACCTAATCCTCAAAGGAATCCCGCTCCCAACCCAAGGATCTTCCCAAAAGATTGTGGACATCCCGTGACCAAGAGAGAAATTAAAGCTCTCAAAAAACACCTTACCCTCTAGACCACTCAGAAGACCTCTCAAATCTCTCCACCAAAAAGACTCAGTGTTAACCGAAACCCTTCTCCTAAATCCCCCCAGACTGTTCCCATAAATGGACTTAAGGACCCTCGCCCACAATGCATTCGGATTATTAATCCATCTCCACACCCACTTACAAAGGAGGGCATGATTGAAGTTTTTTAAGTTTCTGACCCCGAGACCTCCATCCACCTTACTTCTACAAACTTTATCCCAACTCACCCAGCTGATTTTTCTTCTATCCCCCTTCCCACCCCAGAGAAAATCTCGCTGCAATTTGGTTAAAGACTTGATAACGCTCACAGCGGCTTTGAAGAAAGACATGTAGTAAAGAGGAAGAACATCTAAGACCGAGTTCAAGAGGTGATCCGACCACCAAAGGAGAGACATCTGTTCTCCCAACCTGTTAACCTCTTCTGCAACCTCTCTTCAACTTTCTCCCACACCGCTTTCTTTCTATGATTTGAGCCAATAGGGAGGCCCAAGTACTGAAATGGCAGCCTACCAATTTTGCAGCTAATAATCTCTTCCAAGGTAGACGTAATATTGGGCTCAGCATTAATGCCATGAATGGAGCTCTTCGAGAAGTTGACGCGAAGACCTGATGATATTTCAAAGAGTCGTAGTATCCCTTTTATTAGCATAGCATTACTTTGTGTCGCTTTACCAATGATAATGGTATCATCGGCATATTGCAAGTGGCTCACCAGAACCTTGTCTTTCCTGATAAAAACTCCCTCGTACAAATTCAGGGAAATAGCCCTTTGCATAAGGCAATTAAAACCTTCAGCCGCAATAAGAAAAAACAAGGGAGAGAGAGGATACCCTTGTCTGATTCCCCGTTGCAAAGCAAACTCTCCAGAAGGACTACCATTAACATGAATTGACATGGTAGCTGAAGAAAGGCAAGCTTTAATCCACGATCACCATTTCCAACTGAAGTTCATACTTTCCAACATTTCATCAATGTAATCCCACAAAATCGAATCACAGGCCTTTTCAAAATCTACTTTGAAAATCATGCAGCTAACATCTTCCCTCTTGAGAAAGTCCACAGATTCGTTCAGCACTAAAATTCTATCAAGAATTTGCTTGTCGCCCATGAAGGCACTTTGATTCTCCAAAATCACTTTACCGATCACTTTAGCTAATCTCTTGGCCAGAATTTTAGCGACAACTTTATAAACACATCCAATCAAAGAGATTATATACATCCAATCTAAGAAAACCTTGCAATCTTAAAATTATATACAACCTCTGGTTCAATTCATTTATTTGAGGGTCGCCTTTTCTATTGGATTAGTTATAAACTTCATGTAATATAAAAATTATGAATCATTTGAATCTAATATAAAAATATTTATACTTTCATAGTCTTAGATTCGAAGCTCATAAGGACACAATTACAATGCATTTATAAAATCATGAAAGTGCAAATATTATACTCCCCCCGTCCCTGAAATAAGTTCATCTTTTTCCTTTTTGGGACGTCCCCCAAATAAGTTTCTCTTTCTTTCTTTCCATTTTTGGACAACTACCCCACCACTAATAATACTTTATTTATTCTTACTTTTCACTTTTTCACCACTCTCAATACTAATTATAACACATTTTCACATTTTCATCACTTCCAATACTAATTACTCCATAACATATTTTTCTCCACTATCAATACACTTTATCACTTTTCCTTAAAACCCGTGCCGTCCCCAAAGAGGAACTTATTTTGGGGACGGAGGGAGTACTTTATACATTAAGTACAATTATTTTATTGATTAAATACAAAGTTCATTTTTTATATAGATTTATACATTTTTTTTTATACAATATCATCTCTTGTTGTATATTACGATCTTTATCCACCAAAAATATACTCCCTCCGTCCCATTATTGAAGACACACTTTCCTTATTGGGATGTCCCAATAATAAAGACACACTTCCAAATAAGGAAATAATTAGGGCTTAAGATACTTGCACTTTAATTATGGTATAAATTAGTACAAACCCTAATCTCCCTAATTTCTCTTCATTCCCAGCCGCCCACCTCCTTCCCCTTCTCGGCGGAGTCGCCGCCGGCGAGCCACTACCACAGCCGATCACCCCTCGTCGTCGCCTTCTGGAATCGTCGAGCACCTCTCGCCACGACCACCGTCCTTCCGATAAACACCCTTCGCCATCGCCCTTCCTCTGTCACCCAGATCCACCAAACCACCACAACGCAGTTCCGTCTTCTCTTACCTCTCGCCACGACCATCGTTCTTCCTCTGGAACTGCCGCAATTTCCAACCTCAGATCTCCACTACCGCAACCGCCACCCTCCTCTCCAACCTCAGATCTTCCCTGCCGCAAATGCCGCCCACCTCTCCAACCTCAGATCTCCACTGCCGCAACCGCCACCCACTGCCGCAACCGCCACCCTCCTCTCCAACCTCAGATCTTCCCTGCCGCAAATGCCGCCCATCTCTCCAACCTCAGATCTCCACTGCCGCAACCACCTCCCTCCTCTCCAACCCCAGATCTCCACCGCTGCAACCGTCATTTCCAGTGGCGCCGCCTAAAAACCCCTAGCACCAATTTTCAGAAATCGTCCCAAAAATCGTCCTATCTCCACCACCATCTCCAGATTTTTTAGGTTCGATTTTTGAGATGAGAAGGGAAGAAGAAGGAATTTTCTTGGTTCGATTTCTGAGATGAGATGAGAAGGGAAGAAGAGAGAAGTTTATAGGTTTAATTTCTGGGAAAAGCGGTGGTCGGCGTTAGTGGAGACGGCGGTGGTCGGCGGCGATTCCGCCGAGGAGCTTTGAAGGAGAAGCAGAGAGAGAAAGAGTTGAATAATTAGATAGGAATTAAATAAGTTTAATTAAACACACTACATCACTTTAATTCTCTAATCTACCTCACCTTAATCTCCGTGCCCAAATGAAGTGTGTCTTCATTATTGGGACGGAGGGAGTACTACTTTGAGTTCGGCACGAGTTTTAATAAAATGATTGATAGATTTTAGTGGATAAAAGGTCTCACCATATAGAATTGAATGGTTATGGTTGATTAAGTGATTATATACAAATGAGTAATTGTAGTTAAATGAGAAAGTATAATCTATGTCCACAAAAAAATTGATGTACTCTTTATGAAATATTAAATCAGATGATGTTGTACATTTTTAGTGGACCGAGCCACCGAGTACTATATTTGTGCATTGTTCTTACAGAATAATTCGTTCCGAACTAATTTGATCATAACAATTGCTTCATAAATAATTGTCATAAAATAGTACATTAATCTCTGAAAAATAACGCAATCCTCTAGTACTTGAGATGAATTATTTTCCTTGAAAATAAATTAACAAATTAATTGCCAACCCCCTATATTCTAGGTTTACACATGTAGAACCCCAAAAAATCGCATTCACCCTCTTGTGATCAAAACTCATGATTACAAAACACAAATTAAGTAGAAGAAACAATTCAACAAGCATCAATACTAGGAGTTTTATGTCTGGTCGATACATAAACAAAAACGAAGGAAAACAGGAAGTGGCCTAAAAGTGCGACCTAGCAATTCAAAACCAAAAGCACTATGTAGAATTCAAGCCACATGCACTTTCACATAGATCAATAGTACTTTGGGCAAAGGAATACACGGCGATTTCCTACTTCTTACGCAAAAGGAAGAGAAAAGGACGTAGATGGTGTGGAACGACGAGAGGTGGACATATATCTTCACCTCAAGCTGATCACAATATCGAGCAGGCTTTTTGAGCCTTTCCCTTCTTTTTCTTTTGCTTGGGTGGCTGGAGAACAACTTTAATGGCAGCATCAAAAACTGCTTTCACATTCTGTTTTGAAAAAGAATGCAACAAAACAGGTTCACTTTCATATCTTGACATCGTGATGAAAGTGATTTTAGTAAAAGCTCTCTGAAAGTAGGCAACTAATAGCAACGTACCTCTTGTGTTTTTGAACTACATTCAACATAAGACGGAGACGCAATCAATTTCCTCAGCTCCTCTCCCTGTAAGTTTAGATTGACAACAATAAAATCTACAGCAATAGAGCCTAGCCATCACAGAAACCAGCAATACATACTAGAAAGAAAAAAAAAAAGAAGGCTGACATAAGCATAACCCAAGCCACAGAGTTTCACCTGTGCATTGGTGATTGGTACAGAGCCTGGATGATTTTCAAAGAACTGCTTATCATCCCGAAGATCTGAATCCATCACAAGTCGTGAACAAACAACAAATAAGACCTTTGTTGAATGAATTATGCTATACATTAAAGAAGAATAGAAATGATCATCTAGAAAGAAATGCCAGAATTATACAATCACAACAAACAAGGTAGACAGATGTGAGCAGCTTGAATGAATAAAGTCCAGCAGGGGACCAAACTAAGGGTAAGTTCTTATTACTATCACATAAACAGTTTCTAAAAGCAAGAAAGGACGGTGATTTCAAACGCTTGTGATTTCACCTAAAATTTTATTAGCAACGGTTTTAGCTTATCGTAAGTATCACGGGCTAAAATATGGGGGAACATTCACTTAAATATTTTTTATCCCACATAGCGGTGCATGATAATTACAAACTGGAAGTTTGTAGTTATAAAAACTAAACAAAAGAGTCTCCTCTCACTCTTGGGTCATGCATACTATTCCAACAGAATGGCTAGTGTTTTGTACAAAAGCATGGCAGTCTGGCAGAGAACTTGAAGCTGACAAGATATATCTGTCATGCTTCTAAGAAAACCAATCATAATATTCTCAATTTCAACAAACACAATAGCAGAAGCATCTTTAACAAACAACAGACTGGTTCATGCACTTTGAAATTTGATATCTTACCAAGTTTTGTGCCAACAAGAACTATAGGGACACCAGGAGCGTAATGCTTCAATTCGGGAATCCACTGAATTAGAAATGCACCAGAGACCCCAACAAGAAAAGGACAATTAACATAAAGATATTGTTGCAAATAAGAGTGGACAGCATAAAAGAAAAAAGGATTAATAGAAATATTGTACGGGCAATCAAATCCATACCTTCTTGGAAACATTTTCGTAGCTTGCCTTGCTGATAAGAGAAAATGCCAGAATGAAAACATCAGCTCCACGATAACTCAAAGGCCTTAATCTGTTATAGTCCTCTTGCCCTGTTGCACAGAATAATAACCTTAGGGTCATATGTTAGAACTATAAGAAGAAACACAAAACTAAATTCATTTATACAATTGTAGGTGTAATCATCTTCGGAAGTACAGTGAATATATTTCTATTAATTACCAGCAGTATCCCACAGGCCTAGGTTAACAGTGGCTCCATTGACGACAACATTGGCACTGAAATTATCAAACACAGTAGGCACATAATCCTGTGCCATACAAAAAACAAACAAAAATGTTAAAAACATATGATGGGTCATATTTCAGATAATAAAGAATATAGCTTCATATCAGATGCAAATCAACACCAGAGCAATTAGCTTCTAGGACCATTACGGCATAATTGTTTCAAATAAATCAGAAAATAAATGCTGGGGCTGGCCAAGTAACAAGAGGAAATTACCCTGAGATCTACAACATAATTGTTTCGATAAGTAGCACCAATTTTATGGTTCACTCGACAAGGGGACAAGATCCAGATGAACAGAAAAATATAGAATCAGTTCTCTAATTATTAGCAAAAAGATGGTAATATATCAATGTGCTTGTCTATCTTTAAGTGAAAAATCACCTATTCAATAAGGAAAATCCCATGTCAAGTAACTATTCTCTGTCTCGACTCTCAATATGATTCTCACAACTATGAAATAAAAAGTCAAAATCGATAAAACAGTACTAGTTTTCCCAAAATCTTCCGACTTCGGAGAAAGAGCAATCCCCATATCACCAGTAACGATATGGAAACATAAGGTGCCTCTATGCATATTTGTGTCTTTTCATTGAATAACGCCAGAAAATTTCATCAATTATCCTAATCCAAGTTCATAATCATCACAAAAGCACAACGGGAACCATACTTTCTATTTCCCATTTCATCTATTCCACAAGAATACATATAACACCAAAAAAGGGGGACATTTCAAATCCTGTGAATAGTTGAAACACAAAGATCATTTAGGAAAAATATGCAGACCGTGGGGAAGGTATTGCTGGTATAGGAAATCAAGAGGCATGTCTTTCCAACCGCACCATCACCCACCGTCACACACTTGATGAATCTTGAAGCGCTCATTCTTTCGGAATCTAACTATCCCCGCTTCCTCGCTCTCTCTCTCACTCTCACTCTCCCTCTAGGCAATGTGCAATGACCGACTATACCTAATTACCAGAAATGCACAATACACACGTAAAAAGAGCAGAAACAGTTTCCGGGTTTCCCATTGTTCCTCCCCTTGAAAGATGGGACAAGTAGACAATCAGCCAATTCGAACCCTAACTCTTGGGGCAGCATGTACGGAAGAAGAATGTGGTTGGAAAGGTAAATGGGGGATCACAATCTAGAGAGAGAAAGAAGAATAATATGGTTAATTGATCAGAGAAAATTGGTGTGATAAGAAAATGGGTGGCCATCACGCATAATACCTTATTTAGCCGGGAAATACTGCCGTTGAACCGCTCCCCCTCCCCACCGTTTTTCTCGCTGCTCTCTTTGGGTCCCAATTTCCAACATTGTTTTAAAAACTTTCCACTTCTTCAAATTTACTTCTTGCTCCACGTTTTTTGGGCTTATTTCTAATTTAATACTCTGTTTGCAGTTTAGATCTAAGTTTAGGAATTTTTAGTGAGAATTTGTTATGAAAAACTATGTCCATTCATCAAACATCTTTATATTTTATTTTTTCCTTTCCTCCGCAAAACATATTTCAACCCGTGATGTTTGTTTTATCATCTCGCTGTCTTTTGGTTTATTTAATATACGTATATTTTTATATAAAATTCAACTGCACAATACAAGCTTATGCGGTACGCTGTGCACGCTTCTCAATACCACCCGCGTTTCTTTTTTTACCCTTTTTAATTTAATTTGATAACCCGCGCTTTTTAAAACCGAAGCCACTCCCCAAAATTGCCTCTACCCGTTTTCTAGGGTTTAAAAAATCTTACTGCTAATTTGTAAAAATTGCCAAACTGCAGTTCCAAAACTGGCCTTCGATGGGGAAGGGGAAACGGAATTCAACCATTGTCATTTCATCATCCGATGATGATCAAGTTAAAGATAAAAACTTATCGTCGAAAACTGATGTCAGATTCTCGAGATCAGCTCCAACTAGGAAAAACCCTAAAAGGGCTAAGAAGGTTTCCGTCTCCAGGTCTTATTCATCGCCATTTCACAACTCTAGCGTCATTGATTTCGATGAGGTACGTTCTGGCATCTGTTGCAATTTCATTTACCTTTATATTGGATTACGGGTGTTTTCTTTCAATTTGAAAAAATTACTGGCTTAACGATTTTGTTTTTAATTCACAGCCCTGGCATTTCTTTTGCGTTGTAGATTCTGGGTAATTTTGTTGAGCTAAATTTCTATTAGTGGAGGGCTAAGTATTCAGCAATGCTGGATTTCAAATATAACATTAACCGGTGCATTATAAATTTTAGCATTGGCTAGTTTATGCAGGCTATGTTAAGACTCGAAGAATATAAATGGGATTCTACTTATTCACTGTGTTACCCTATGGTCGCTCCTTTCTTGGTCCATTCTCATTGGCCGACTGATACATTGTTTCACAACGAACTAAGAAGACCATGGAAAAGCATCCTAAACTGAGTCATGGTCTTGATTAGTGGCTGACAGTGAGACTGAGAGAACTGCAATTGTAGTAATAAGATATTTTCTTGCACCTTTGTAACTAGGCAAATGCATCTTGAGATATTCCTGTGAGCTTACATATTTTGAAGCATGAAATTCATAGATTTGTCAATCAAAATTGAGGCAGTAGCCACTTGAGCTGTTGGGTCTCTTACTGGCCTGAGAGAGCATGAAGCTTACCACCAAAGTGCTGCATGATTACATTCTTGGCCTCATTCTGGGTTTTGGTTAGTCACAGTCACACAATAATGCATAGTTTTCCTGTTATTTTGGAAATAGATGGATTAGTTGGAAAATAGATCCTACTCAAGAATGATATTTTATTGTGACTATTGAAGTCATTTGTCATTTGATGATGCGTATCAGTTGACCTGGATGAAGTAAAGTTGAAGATAGTGTGAACCATGTTTTCTAATTAGATAACCACTTAGGTTCAATTAGTCTAGAAAATAGCAACAGTCAAGGTTTAAAATATTTGGCAACCCATCTTATGTGTAAGGACATCAAGTTGTTCTACGTTTTATTCAGTTTCTTTATTCTTATTGATGAAGAGGGAATTAAATATATGATAATTCTTATGAAACATATATAAGCTTCTCTTTTTGGAAAAGGTATCCTGTTTCTAGTGAGTAAGAAAGATTGCTTAAAACCAGTGCATTGGTTACTAGACCTAGTAAAAGTTACTTTGAATCTCATTCTAATTCAATAATCAAGAATTCTTAGTTGATGTGCTTTAGAGAAAGAGAACTAGAACAGACCGTCAATCCTGGTGAATGTCCCCATCAATGAAAAGGTCAGTTTAGGAAATTAGAGAATATTTGGTTATGGTCATATTCTCGTGGATGATTTGTTTCTGAGAAACAATATCATCCCTATAGCTCTGTAACCTGTCAAATGCTGGTGAATGTAGGCTCAGGCTGTTGAGAAAAGTAAGCCTTGAAAATAATACAATGTGATAAAAGATCTGAAAAGTTCCGATAATTACTTTTTCTCTTGGTTAATATTGAAATCCTACATAATTTCTCATGCTATTACTGAATTCAGGTCAAACAGATTTGTGAGGAATTTGATCAAGGGTTCCCTCAGTTCAAGGTAACATCTGGTATGCTATTATTATGATTTTATTTATTAGATTGCATTTTCTCACTATTTATATTGAGGTTGCCTTTCCTATTTTTATGAAGAGTATATAGGATTACTCTTTGTGATTAATGGTCCTTCCTTTGTTATTACTAATATACTCATATATTATTTGCTATCATGACCATGCTGTTGTAGGTCCTCATTGTTCATTTTGTGTTTATTTTTTAGTACTCTATGAATATTTCCCCTTTATCTCTATATCCTTATTTGCTTGTTGTATGAGAGCACTGAATCTTGATTTATCTGCAGTTGCTATAAATTTTTTATTTTGAACTTTGAAGTATTGAATACAGGTCACTTCCTTCTTTGAAATAGGCTGGTTTGTCTACATTCATTTGATGGATGTGTAATTTTACTTGCTGTCGCTCTGATCTTTGGTAAATACATGGTATTGCATAGGTTCCAGTGGTAACAAGGATCTGTGGGTTGAAAAGTATACGCCTAGTTGCTTAGCGGAGCTGGCCGTTCATAAGAAGAAGGTGCAAACCACTTTACGATTACTTTTTCCTAACTTATTCACGCCTAAGTTATGTAATGTGCATGGTTTTTTCTTGGTTGGCAGGTTGAAGAAGTTAAATCATGGTTTGAGGAGAAATTCAAAAATAGTGCGGTATCTCTTCTAACATAACCATTGAGAACATATTTTCTTCTGTCTTCTTAAAAGTAACAGGCATTCTTTCTTACTATGCGCAGGATAATTCATGCAGTAATGTGATCCTCATCTCTGGGCAAGCGGGAGTTGGAAAATCTGTAAGCATTATTGTTGTGACCTAGTTCTGACAAGTATTTGCATTATCATTATGCAATGTGGAACAATATACATTGTCTTTGTTAAGAGAATGTTTTGGTTGTTTCAATAATGCTTATTCATCAATGACATAATATTGTAGGCTACCATCTATGCTGTTGCATGTCATCTTGGAATGGAAGTGTATGAATGGAGAACACCTACCCCCACGATATGGCAGGAACATGTGCATAATTCTGGTTCAGGTACTCTCACTGTCTATATCCAGTCTCCATATGTACCATCCGAGCTGTAAATATTAAGCACCTGAGCATGGATAGTTGTACTGCTAGATTTTAAACGTGTAGCTGTGTAGGTATGTTTTGGAAACAGTAATGTTAGCCTCATAAATGTTTGAGATATACAACATATAGGAACTGAGGGCCTGCGGCTTACATCATGTGAAAGTTAGAACCGGGTGCAACCCAAATTTGTCCTTAACTAATTTCATTTTATCTGGGGAAAATCCCAGAGAATTAACCTCCTTTCTTTCTTGGTGTTTTGAAGACAAAAGTAAAATACATGACTAATTGCCCCTTGGACCTATAATGATTTAGGTTAATAGTTTGAAATGAGATGTAAGATTATCCGTGCTTCTCCTTTGTTGCCTTCCTTGTCCAAGAAAATATGGGAAAATGGGAAAGAAACATGTTATAATAGTGGTATAAATTTGTATTTTTTTTATGAGTAGGTTGACCCAGATAGTTCAGCATTGCACTGAGTGTTGTTAAAGTTCTTGAATACAATTTAAAGTTGCTGCACTTTTATTAAGCATCAATCTATAAGGTAGGATTGTGATTTAGCAGGAGACTGATTGGTTGCATCTCTCAATCTCTCTCTCACTTTGCATTTCTTTAGTTTTTCACGTTAATATATGCAGTATGCTTTATTGAATCAGATACTTCACATCCATCTGTTGTTACATATGATAAGGTCCAAAATTGACATTTGATAATGTTTTATTCAATTTTATTTCTGATATAGGGATTCAGTATATGTCAAAGTTGGATGAATTTGAAAGTTTTGTTGAAAGGATACGGAAGTATGGATTAGTTTCTTCATCCTTAACCAGAGTATCTCCTGCATCAGTTGTACTGTTAATTGATGATCTCCCTATGGTGAATGGAAAGGTCTCCTATGGAAGACTTCAGAGGTGCTTGTATCTTCTTCTGCAATCTGTCCGTCTTCCAACAGCCATATTGATCAATGACTATGGCCGATCTGAATCTTCAGAACAAAATGGCCGGTATTGGGAAGAGCTCCAGTTATCTCTTCAAAATGCAGGGGCTTATAAGGTTGTGTTTCTCAGCTTGTCATATCAAAGAGCTACTACTTGTGTTTTGCTGATGTTATTGCATCCACTCAATCTCTCAGGTGATGCTTAATCCAATCACTGTAAATTCCATCAAAAGAGTACTTACAAGAATTTGCAGATCGGAAAGACTCAAAGTGAATGATGAGCATATCGATGTTATAGCAAAAGCCAGTGGAGGAGATATAAGAAATGCTATTACATCTTTGCAGTACTTCTCATTGAAACCACATCCCATGGATTATTTATCTGTTCCGAATTCGGTCACAACTTATCCAGAAAAAAAACAGATTGAGACTGGCTGTTTTGATGATGGAGTTCTGCCATTTGGGAAAGATGCAACTCTGTCACTATTTCATGCACTGGGAAAATTTTTGCACAACAAGAGGGAGACTGGAAGTGTAGTTCCACCAGGTATATCAATGCAATTGGCTTGTGTATATCATATGCTTCAAGTGTTGAAGACTGATGGAGATATATGGAAATGCAAATTAATGCGTGTGAGCTAAAACTTCATAGTGGAGTTTGACCATCACCATCATGGTGTGAGCTAGACCCACCTTCCCTAAGTATCTTAAAACACAAAAATACTAGGATACATGAACTTGTTTCTTTTGTAGATGAGTCAAAATCTTGAAAAGAAAATCCTTCAACAGCCATTTTTAGATGTAAGAAAATAGACAAATTTAGAAATTTGTGGCTGCTGTACTGACTTTTTTACATCGTTTTGTAGATACAGATGCAATTCTTTTAAAGGAGAAATTTACCAGGTGTCAGATCAAAATGGATGATCCAGAGCTGGTGCTTTGTCAAGCACATGGGCAGGCGCGGCTTGTTACTGATTTTCTCCATGAGAATGGTAATCCATGCTGTATGCTATCTCCTTCTTTAAAATAGTACTCCCTCCGTCCAAAAAAAAATTGCCACATTGTGGACAACACGGGTTTTAATAAAATGTGAGTGAAGTTGTTGGTGGAATAAGGGTTCCACTTTAAATGTGAGTGGAGTTGTGTGAGTCCTATTACTATAAATGGAAGTGGCAAATTTTTTGTGGACGGACCAAAAAGGAAACTGTATGCAACTTTTTCGTGGATGGAGGGAGTAGTTCCTTTTCCATTTGAAAATTTTAGTAATGTCTTAAATCATGTGTGAGGATATGTTATATACTTCAAGGCCCAATTGTTTCTATATTTACCCTGTGATATCAAATCTGTGTTATTTTCCAGATTACACTTATGTAATTTTCTATGTGAGAGTTAGACTATCCAAAGACTTGTAAACTAGAGTGAGCTGGACTATTGGTGATTTTATTTTTGTTTGATGATTGTAATCACAGTTTTAGATTTTGTGAATGAGGAGGCAATTGAGGATGCATGGGTTGTAGGAGCATATTTAAGCGACACTGACTTGCTTCTCACCCCATCCATTGGAGGTTTAAGTAAAACCTGGGAAGCTGAGAACCTCTTACAATCTGCCGCTGCTTCAGTTGCTGTTCGTGGAGTTTTGTTTGGGAATACCAGTCCCCTATCTTCTCGGTATAGTTCCTGAGAAATGTGTTCTTTGTTATTTGGTGAACAAGATGCTAATGGCGGTCATTCTATTTCTGGCTATGCAGGTGGCATGCAATTCGCCGTCCTGTGCTCTGGCAGGTTGATCAATCTCTGAAGCACAATAAGGTATGTTAGCTAAGGACATAATAATGGTGACATCTATATCATTGTCAAAATGATATCTTTGAATTTGATCTTTAGACATTTCTACTAGCTCTTGTGCTCGGAAATGAGATAACCAACTTCCCATTAAATTATTAGATTTTCAAATGTATATACTAGGTTCCTTTGTTATCAGATAATTGCTTATGGAAAGAACCAGTCCGATGTTTACTCATAGTTGTGTGTGTGTGTTTTTTTCCCCACATCCATTCAGTATGTTTCTCAGAGTATCAACCTAAACATCCTTCATCTTGTGTCATCAACCTTTTTTATGCCGCGATGATCTGTTGACTTGTAGTGTTTAGGAAAAAATGTACTTACACCTTTGGTTTATATCTAATCCATACCGTTTTTCATCTCTCGTTAATGCATTTGCAGAGTCAAATACTGAGTCAAAGAGTTGATGCTCCTATCAGTGCAAGTTTGTACAGCCATTCTACTTTAGCAACTGAATATAATCCTGCACTCAAATGGCTTGG
Organism: Salvia miltiorrhiza; assembly: GCF_028751815.1. NCBI lineage: Eukaryota > Viridiplantae > Streptophyta > Magnoliopsida > Lamiales > Lamiaceae > Salvia > Salvia miltiorrhiza. The sequence continues at coordinate 48,847,777 of NC_080390.1, read as the reverse complement.
ACATAGAGTTGCAGCAGATGCTGAAGTCCTAAATGAAGTTAACTTTGCTGAAGATTACTGCTGCGATATGAGCTTAGATGATGAGGTTGACGATGATGAAATAGAAGAGTGGTAGCGTTCGATGCTTTACCGCCGCCAGCTTTCTGTTTTTGTTAATATGTAAATGATGTATGTATATATCAGGTCTACTTTAGGAAATTTCTTCATCGTTTTTTGACGAAATATTACTTACGACATTCGTAGTGAGGAATTGTTAACTGCTCCATGATATCTGCATTGTTTGGTCATTTAATCTTATGGCGTTTAATAGGACAAGAGGTGTATTGTTACTTTTTTTCGTGTTAATCTGTTTTTTCAATTGTTTAACAAATAATTTCCATGAACATTCCATTTATTTGTTCTATTACTGCAACTACATGCCATGCTTATTGAGTAATTCTCTGTCCTCATAAAATGTTTTAATTTGTTATTTTTGTTTGTTCTCATAAAGTGTATCCAATTTATTTTAGGTAAATTTTTCACTTATAATAAAGTGAGATTTTTACTTCATTCACAACACATTCAACTACTTTATTAAAATCCATGCCATTTAAAAATAGACACTACTTCCTCCGTCTCACGAATCTTGTGTCATTTCTTTTCGATACGAAAATTAAGAAAATGGAGTAGTATTTAGTGTGTAAAGTGTGGTAGGTGAAAAAGTGAAAATGTGAATAAAGGAAATTTTTTTTGCCATATAAGAAAATAACTCAAGATTCATGGGACGGCCGAAAAAGAAAAGTGACTCAAGATTTGTGGGATGAAGAGAGTACTTTTTATAAGGACAGTATTAAATTATTGAATCAGTGAAATAGTAAATATAAACATTACATGAGAGAGTGAAATTGGGTCTCTGTTTTTGAATAGTTGCCAAAGTTGGCTTGGGATACTAAACACAAGGTTACTGACTGTTTCTGGTTATATATATAATACATGCAATGTATCTTCGTGTTTCTTGGACGATGGATAGTCAGACTGGAAAATTCTTCAACATTTTTTAATTTTTTTTTCTTATTATGCTTTATTTTATTTTATAAGTTTAGGTCGTTGATAATAATTGCTAATGAATTTGCATGTTTGCTTCGTCAGCTGTTTTTGACTCATTAAATTTGGTAGTATTTGACCATTTTACCTAAATTTTGGTTGAATTGACATTATAGAAAAACATCGACAGATTGAATTTTTAGGCTATTATTTGCATATTAATAAACCAGAAAATGTTAATGTGTCCGTAGTTGAGTTTATATATTCTTTTGAAGAGGATAATTTCCTATCTTTCCTGCAC